>NC_134329.1:17032710-17188144 GCF_964195595.1 Calonectris borealis
TCTCTCATTCTCGCCTCTGCACCACATGAAGGAGGCCGACATGCAACTTCCAGCTGCTCCAAGGGGCTCTTGCATGGGCAACGAGTAAAGCACTGTGCCACCCTGCACCCAATCCTGAGCATCACACGTCCAAATGCACCAGAGCGAGACAACTCAGGTTGCCATGCAATCTCCACACTGACAGCCTTTGGCTATTTATCAAAGAACAAAATGGTTTCACTGTTTTGCACTTCCAGGCTGCAGCCCGAAGAGTTTTGGTTTAGACCACGTGAAATTGCAGCTTGCAGGTTACTCAAGGTGGAAGCCCCTAGCTGATTTTGAAACACCAGCCAAGAGAATGTCCTTATTCACTTATTTCACAGAACATCATGCAAAAATCCAGGCTTTTTGTGTCTCACAGACCAATCTGAAATTTATGTTTAAAACACCACCATAATTTGGCTGCTGAGATCAGCGTCTGTATTGACAACGTGTTTATCTCTCCAAGACCCAGTGTCACTTCGAAGACAGATTTTCTTCTCACACAAAGTTTTCTGATATGCATTTCACTGATCACTAAAACTTTGTATTTAATATTTTGTTCACATGCCCGCAAGGAACAATACGAACATTATTATAAATTGAAAAAAACCACAGAATGATTAATTGAGTAGATTAACCTCCAAAACACTTGGACAGCTGTTTCAACATACTGTCTTTGAGGCCAATATGCTGAAACAGCTGTTCTTATATGTAAGGTAAAATTGTCCGCTTAGTTTCACAATGTGAATACTCGAGGTCTATTTCATATCTTAGTAACTTTAATGTACACCTGGAACATTGCCAAAATTTTTTATAATTTGCATATTTTTTTTTCCACATTATTAGCAACTTCACCAATGTCAACGCATTTGTCCAACAATATGCTCAAAAACAATGTCAAGTGGCTTTCTGTCGTCTTTACATGGGATCCACGTACTCATGCTGCTGTCTGTAAAGCAAGATGCTTAAGAATGGATGAATTAATTTGATTATTTTTGTATGTAGTTTTACAACAGCACAAATGTTCCTTAAATGGAAAGCATGTTCTGGTTGATGGCGCTTTCTCCCCTTGTTTCCAAGGCAACTCAATACACAGACACATGCAAACACACACGTGCATGCTATTAATATGCTTTTCTGATGCGAGAGATCTCTTCATTTATCAATGAAACACTAGCCAGCTTCTATAGTAGTGAAAGCCTAAGACAAACATTCAAGAAACTTCTCCCTTCCATCGTACGCTTAGACCATGTATTTTTGCATCAAGATCTCCTGTCTCTTCTAGCCACATAAAAAAGAATCCTGAGTCCACCTCGCAATGTCCTTGTGCTTTCCTTGTACAATGCAATGCTTTCAGTCAAGCTCTTCCAAAGAGAAGGAAATAACCTGGGAGGTTGGTTTGCACACGTGTATGTCTGTACTTCCTCCCAAGACTAAGTAGCTGACAAAAGTGGTGGCACTTTGGTCGTAAGGAAAGGCATTACAGGCTCAGTAAGCCTTGCAAGAGCCAATCTGCAGAAGTTGCACGGCTGCACCTGACACTTGGCACTGGAACATGGCTGAATCTGTTCTGTGTTTCTAAATGAAACTCGTTGCAGAACAAGTAAGGCCTAGGCACAAAAATGATTTGTCATGCTCAGCACTCCATGCTAAATCACATTTATACCCTCTGATTCTCAGTTGTAATCCTCTTTGGAATTCCCTTAATTATTGGGCTTTTAAGAGCAGTGTCAGGTACAGACACTGAGTAATGAGAGAAAACTGCGAAGGCAGAGTAAGACTGACCAATTCTGCTGTTTATCTGAGAAGTGAGATGTGACAAAGAAGGGAGGCAGATGGAAATTGCAAGAGATGTTTTGAAAGAAAGCATTTTGAATCATTGTTGGTTTATTGTTGTTTCCATCTATCTGATTTTTTTCCTTTGCATAACAAAAAGGCCTGCTGATTGCTGTTATTGCCTGAGGTTTTGTACTCGTCATTCCCACACTGAATGTCAGTGTTTTGTAGGTTTTCAGAGTACATCAGGCTTTGGACCAGACTTTTGCCTATCTAAATATCCTGTTAATCACAACAGAATGTGGTATACACAAATCTGGTCTATCCTTAGGGGTCAAGTGCCATTTCCAAAATAAAACCTACTTTTAAAGTACATGTCAGGGGTACTTGCAAAAATACTAAGTTAAATGGCAATGCAAACTCAGGGCAAGGCAAATTCAGGCAAAGGGTCTTACTCAGATTTCACTTCTACCGGGTATGGATTTGAAGGGACATAAATGTGATTTACCTCCAAGCTTAACAGTGGGCAATTATACTGAAGTGGGATGCTACTTATGCTGAATTCGGTTCAGTTTAGGGGCTGATCTAGAAACAGCTGTCTGTGATTTATTATATTGAGAGTATGGTATAATTCCATTAACACCAGCAGAGTATCTATGCATTTCACATCAGCAGCACCAGGGAACATGGACCTCTTTCCCATACGTGAATACATAATGCTCCTCCTGCTTTGCATAAATATTTGGAGCTGTAGTTTACACAGCTCTACTCAATCCTAAAAAACATGGAAAAAGAATTCAGCTTACCTGGTATATTTGAAGTTGCATTATGTCACCTCTTGTTTATAAATACATTTTTAAAAAAGAGCAAAATCTTCAGTAGATGCTATGGGAACTCCCTGACTTCAGTGGGAGCTCCACTCTCTTGTACTAAGAAAATAGTTTATGAATACAATTCCCTTAATTCATGCACTCCCTAACTTTTCAAGATTGCTAGTATTAACTTGCACATCATGTAGCCTTAATGATTTTAGGTTACATTTTATATTACATGCTTCTATTTATAAATGGTTTATAAGGGAGACTAATCAATATTTAATAGGCATTTTAAGTGTGCAACAGACATGAGTAGCATGTGTTAGAGAAGGTTATAGGCACATCAATAGAAGGGTTATAAACGCTATAAGCTCTGGCTTGTAAGTAACCCACTGGGCCAATAGGATTCTGCAACAATTTTAATAGCAGGTTATCCAATTAATAACAGTTTTATTAATAACTAAGTCTTTGTAAACTATTTTAAATGGAATCCTGTTATACAAGGAAGCAATTCTGTGACCTATCCCGTCGACAAGTATTAGGGAGAAATCTGTAAGTTTGGTTTTTAAATGCCACTCTCCTCTTGTAAGCTTGAACTAATACTGTAACATTTCCAACACAAACACCATTACAGTGTTATTCTGGGATTCAGGCATTTTATCATACATCCTTAGGGTTAAATTCTGCTCTAAGACACATAAATTCAAGTCTCACAGGAGCCACTAGAGCTGCTTGCTGTGCATATCTGTGTGTGTAGGAGGGCACAACATAGCCTTTTTATTTACAGAACCATTAATTAAATTACTGCAATTAAATATCAAATCAAATTGCATTAAGATAACATTAAGCACACAGGAAGTCAGAATCAGAGCTTGTATTAGGGTTAATGGGAGCTACACGTGGTTAGTTTTTAATGCAGCTCTCTATAAACCATATCCCAAAGGATGTAGCTTAAACTGACATACACAAAAACAAAATTTCATGCAAATATTCTTTTACAATGTCCTAGTTTCTGCATCATTTCCAATCATTTGTGTGGGTTTCCTGCTGTTTTTCTCTTAAGGCGTGTTACCCTAAGTGCAATGGAAGAACTTTATAAATGACAGTTTCTGATCAACTCGGAGCAGCTGAGCACCACAAAATTACTAACTTGCAATTAGTCCACAGGGCACATGCTTCAATAACAAATCCATTCGAGATTATGATTTTCTGCTTTATTTTCAATCTAACTTTCTCTAATTAACTGTAATACTAATAGAGATTTCTGCAAAAAAGTCAAAGGAATATAAAAAACTGTTTTCTTCACTGTCACACCCACAAAACTGACAATCGGTAGCACAGATCTGTGCTACTGCTGGGTGCTGACAGACCTGCAGGACCACTGGCTTGCCAGCAGCAGTGGCCAGGTATCTTCTTGAGAAACTGTTCTGAGGTCCTCTTTCAAGCACCAGCTCCACCACACAAATCCCAGCAAGCACATCCCCTAGGCAGCTGGTGGCTAAGCAGGAGGTGAGATCCATCACTGCAGAGGCTTTGCATCGCCTAGGAAACGAAGGGAATCCCCCCCCAAAGTCTTGATTTTTTGCCGTAGCAATAAAGGGGAAGGACTAAGGTTTCTGTTCCTTGCGCCATCAGAAGTGCATTACAGCACGGCAGTAAATTGAAACTGATAGACATGAACCCTCCCCTTAAGGAGCCATGCAAACTAGTTAGTGGAAAATCATCACTGAAATGGAAAACATTGTTATTGCATCAGACTCCTTGTAGATTCTTGCTGTATTCTGAATTTAATTTTTTTTTGAAAAATTTACAGCAGAATTTAAAAAAAAAAAAGTTTGCTTATCCACTGATCAAATTAGCACAGAACTCTGTGTGCCTGTATTTTCAACTGGAGAAAAACATTAAGAAGATTCAATATTTATGTAATGTTTTATGGAAGTTCAATAGAAAAATCCAATATAATTTCCCAATTAAAATCACCTTCTAGTTGACTTACATCCATTACTATTATCTCAAGCCGCTGTATACTGAAGCTGTTCACACAATAGTGTTATGTGAACACACATAGGTTAAAAATTAGTAATTACTGTCTAGACAATTCACTGTTAGCTATAGCTGAGTGAATACAATGAATAATTTATTTGATGAATTTTGCATTCCTTTTCGTCTTCGTGAATTGATCATGACCAGTTAGGAAAACTTGAAAATGTACTCGTTTATCAGAATTATTTTCTGTGAATAATTCTTAACTTGAATATTTTTCCACCAAACAAAACTATTCTAACTTGTGGTTTGAAATTCACATTATGGGATATAAGCTATGGAGACCATTGGGATTGTTGTTTTTTTTTTCTTGAGCAGATATCACGAAACTAGCAACAATGCAAAAGTGCTCTTACCCAAAAAAAAAGACAGTCAGCAGCTCGTTTTGTTATATAAGTTGTGTAATTAAGAAAACAACTTACGCAACTTATAAGCAATAACTAATTCTAAATTTTAAATGGCAAATTTACAAGTGAAAATAACTGATAAATATGAACCTATGTGAATGCTATTATTTGTTCTATAAAAGCTCAAGTATGCATGTGTTTCTGGGAATTCATCATAGTACTTCCCAGCTGTGTTGTAGATCTCTAACACAGTTATTTTTACAAACTACCTGTTGGTCACTTCAGCTGCTGCTGAACAGCATCAGTCCTTGGGCGAGCCTAGACCTGGGTGTTGGGTGGGAGCTTCCAACGCAGCTAAGGTTTTATTAAAAGACGTACCTGTTATACAAATACCTCAGTAAAAATCCTTGCATAGGCTCCTTTTAAGCTGAGCTACTGAAATCCCTAGGTACATATGCGTATTACGTATGCGCAACTTCTAGAAAAGTAACTGAAAGAGAGACTGGATCCCAAGTCTCCCTCTTGCCCTTACCTCTAAAATTATACCCATTTTGTGAGTATTTGAGTAGAGTAGGAAAGGTTCAAAATGAGGGACTGAGAGCAGGCTGCTCCTCACAGTCCATAAACTAGAGATGAAGTGGGAGGTACATCATCTTCACTGTGAATTTAAAAGCCCCCAAGCAAAGGGAATAAATAAGCAATGGGGGAACACTGGAAAAACGTGTCATTTGGCGTTAATGAAAACAGGTATTTGCATCTCTCCTTACCATCCTAAGCTATGTACGCTCTTAAAATCTCTGTGACATCACTACAGGACTAAAAGATATTGCTCAGTACCATGTAAGACTCCCTCCCTTTTCCCTTCTCAGTTTTGGCCCCACTAGGAGGTTCCCGCATCCCACCACCTTGAAGGATGCTCTTCTGAGGTGCCGGGGAGCCAGCGCAGGACTCCTAATACCACCGGCGCAGCTGAGCTGCTCACTGCTATCACAGTGCCACTGTGCCCCGTCCTCTTGACAACGTCACTGGGCTGACCTGGATGCACACAACTGACAAAGTACACTGAAAACACCCTTCTTTAGTATCTGTAAGAGCCACAATTTGCAGAGAGGTGTCAAACACCTTAAACAGCAAGGTCCATTCAAAAATCCCATGAAGTGACTATCTGTAGCTCCTGGTGTCTTAATAACTTTCAGAAATCCAGCCATGAGATGCTCTTGAAAATCTCATCTCAAATTCTATAAACATGATTCGCAGTACTTCACAGACATAGGGCTATCACACTTCATAGGGCTGGAGTTTTGCTTTTAACATAAATTGCTGGTCCCTAGAAACCACATTTCTGATTTGTATCGGCAGAGTTAGATTTGAGCTGGCAATCTAGAGGTAAAAAGATAAACAACCATTACAGCTCCCTATTCTGACACAGAATTTAATGGCACATTTTTCCCTTTGAAATTTGCTCTTCATTAGGTGAGCTTCAAAATGGAGGCTGAAACAATGAGTGTTTTTAACTCTGCAGCAGATCAAATGCATTTTGACATCCATACTCTACGGAAGAAATGACACACTAAAGAGAGACAGAGATCAAATACTCTTTTTGTCACTTAAATCTCCAGCAACATGAAGTACATCAAGCCTGTTAACCCATACTTGGCACACCAAAATGCTGCAGTGTCCAAATGGCTCCGCATTTTCTTCCTATCAAACTTCAACTCTTGTGGCTCCTCTTTCGCAGAGCCAAGCCAACACTACAGGAATTAGCTTGCTCCTGACCACAAGGAAACAACACGAGGAGAAAGGTCATGTGCAGGAATAGGGATGAATGAAGTACGATTTTTGGATTATATTCTTTGCCTTTTTCCTCCTAGTCTTTACTGCAATCCTACTGGGAGACGGCACAAGCAGCAACAGCAAATACCAGCTATGATCAGTGTCTAAATCAGGGCAAGGTTCTTCCTCTGCAGGAATTGAGAAGAGCAGATTTGGGCTCTCTCCCAAGCTCCAGTACAGGAGCCACACCAGTACTGGTTCTCATGGCACTGAGGTTTTGGGCAGTGGTATTTCCAGAGGCTATGGAAAGCAAGCTGGAATGACAAGAGTCATTGCCATTTCGATGCATTTACCAACCCAGAATTAGAAACCCCAAAGATTATGCAAAACTCAATTAGCTTCTCCCTGTCCTTGACCACAGATTTCAGCATGATGCCAACATTTCACCCTTGAAACTCGCTGGATCCATTTCTTCCCCTAGCCACAACAGGGAATGAATTTATTATTCCTCCAATAACCTGGATTTGCAACGCCTGTTCCTCTCTGCCCTCATCAGTGCTGATGCCCTCACTCCTGCCACCCCCATGAGGGAGTGTTGTCTTCTGCCTTGGACTGATCTTGAAAGAGCTCACGGCTAAGTGCCAACCCGCACAAAGTGCAGTTTTGCCTTCCAGCTCCACAGGAGGCAGAGTTGTGAAACTGCTAATTCAAGAACTTCAGAATTGAGCAACACAGAATATTATAAGGCTGTCCCAAAGCACCGTGTTAAGAGTATCTGGAATATCTTAATAACGCTGTAGCTTAGCATTTTCAGTAAAGCTGAGGCACCTTTGGAAGAAATTTCTTTATACACAATAGCTGCTTATAGGCTACATTACAACTTGTAAAGCTCTCTGATTGCTGCTCTGCTCCATCTTTATGATGCTGTTTTAATTGAATTTAAAAAAAAATAGAAATTATATGCAAAATAATTCCTGAGCCTAACTGATATTGGGGCCACATAAATCAGAAGTAACTACATTAAGGTCAATGCCAGCTTTGAACAAGAGTTGTGTTAAATACAAATGACCATTTAAAAAGAAAAGCTTTCAGGGCAACATGTACATAAGATCTGTACAAGCATCTGCTTTGCAAGAACATCGTCTGTTTGCGTAAGCTAAGAACTGTATGTATCACTCATACATGTATACAGAATACAAAATTAATTCATGCAGAAGGGACTCAGCTCGCTGTACATCTTATAAATACAGGCTGACATTTAAATAGTCCTAATAAGACTTACTCTCCAGTTAGCAGAACAGCTCAAAAACAAACATAATTTTGTTCACATGTGCCCATTATATTCATGTGCTGATTTAATTAACAGTAATTTCAGTATCTCTGAGATTTCTTCTCTGTTTTACAAACGATGCCCTTTTGATGAGGGTTTTAGTTCAATTACTGGCCAATCAGCTGTAGACCAAGACTAGAATGCTAAGTTAATTGGCAATAAAACCAGAATGAGCACTCTGGAAAAAATTACAGGCAAGCCAAATTATTGGGTAACTGTTAAGGAACAAGAAGAGTCTCATTTTAGGTAGACAAAGTAAAAGCTTTCCAGCTCCCTCCAGCATATGGTGCTTCCCAGTCTAGATCCTGTTAATGGTCCATACTGCTCACAGAATCACTTCAGGTTGGCTCAGCTCATCCCTCTTGCAATCACTCTGTCAAGAGGTTCGCTGTGCCCTTAGTCCTGGCCTGCAAGAGGTCCTACCACTCTTGATAGTCTGTCAAGGGATCCCTCCATCAGCTTGCACTGAACTCCCATCGGCAAATTTTTCATAAAGATGGAAGACGCAAACCTAAAGGAACCGAGGTAACCAAACAGCCCTCCAGAGGCAGCACAGCCGTATCAGCTCAGCAGAAGAGCACCTCTTAGAATTTTCCTCTGCACATTTATTATTGGAATCACTTACTTCTAACAAGAATTTAGTGCCTGTGCATCCTTGGAGAGGGTTTTCTAAGAACAGTAACTCTCCACATGGAACAAAGAGACTCGAGATCGCTCTGGCTGCAAGAGTACCTGGATGTCCTCCTACCCTTGATGTATGGAAAGCATGTTAAGTCTTCCAAATACAGCTTTATTTAGAAACACCTGACCAAAGATGCTACAGGTATTTGTCAATCAACTCTGAATTACAATTTCTTTCTAAAGACGGGGGTGTGCAGTGCAGAATCCAGGCATTATTAGTCTGAGGTTCAGAAAGAAGTATCTCCAGAGTATTACACTTTTAATAAGAAGGCAGGGCAGAAAGAACATGGAAGTGGCAATGCATGCAGCCTCTGTGTCAAAGAGATTAATCACAGGAGCAGACACAGCATCAACCGGGAGTGGGGGAGGACGAGGCCATGCAGCTTGCCAGGCACGGCCGCACAGCACAGGGAGGAGACGAGCAGTGTTTAAGAGCAAGAGTAGGGAGGGATGTCCCCTTTATCTCTCCCCAGCAGTTGCTTGCCTGGATGATCATAAATTAGTTCCAAATCTGCATTTTACAGCAATGACAGTGAAGAAGAGCAATGCCAGACTTAAGACATTCGTGGGCACGTTATCTAAAGACAGAGGCCTCTGTGGGGTCAGAGCAGGCGTTCCCACGGCATGGGCAGTTCTGCCCCATTCCTGGTGGTAGAGAGATGGAATTTTTTTAAAGAGAAACATGGGATATAAAAAGCCAGCCTGCTATGCTGGAAGGCCCTTCGTTTCATGGGGTAATTGTTAGCATTCATCCAAACTGCAAACAACTAGCAATATGTGGTCAAATCACTACAATTTGGTAAGCTTCAGAGTGATTTCCAAGAGGAGGATTAGTGGAAAATGCTGCCTTTGGGACTTGATCCTGAGTAGCTTGCAACAGGATCTCCGAAGCACTTGGCATCAGCACTCCCTGCATATTCATTAATGTTTTGGACTATGGTTGTAATAAGTATCAGCAAGTGTATCTAATTTCATGAAAGAAAATTATTGGTTCACAGTGGAATAACATGGTACTTTTACTCAAGCAGGCATAAAACATGAGTATGAAATCCCTCATATAATCTCTAGCTATTGTCATTCAATGTTTATCATCCAACACAGTTAAATACAATTCTTATCTTTGACGGATGTGGCACGCAGTAGCTGTTTTCTTGAGTGCATCATAAATATTAATAGTATTCACAGAGCTTCTTAAAATTTGTCATGTCACATTGCTTTCATGGAAACACTTAAAATGCCATTATTTTTGTCCCACCAATAGCAAATTCTCTTTTTGTTTCTTTCTTTCCTTTTTACTCTCAAAATTAAATGGTAGAGCATTTTAACTGAGCAGAGGAAAAAAGGGATAATGGTTCACAATGAGCAATTTCAAGACCTAGTTCAGATGCCCAGAATGAGACTGAAAGGGAAAAAATGTGATATCCTTTGGAAAAGACAGTCCAGTTAAAATTGAAACACTTCATGAAATTGAGGAGATTTGGCTGGAATTTCATTTTTGGAAGAACACCGAGAAAGAAGGCTGACATTATCAAAATGGTCCTACTCTGCCATATTCAGAATGGGACATTTTCACTTAAGAAAAAAAAGCTCTTTTTCAAAATTAAATATTTGCACATTATTTAATCAAGTTTAATCAAACACCTCAGTTCTACAAGGAAAAATGTTTTTCCGCTGTTAAACAATTTTGATCAATCCAAAATAGCTTTTCTGAATGTCTGTTCACAAAGCACGTTGAGATCTCCCGGCTTTGTTCAGTCAGAGCAAAGCCCATGTGGGCATTCCTCATGACATGCGCTCCCCACACATTTCTCTTCCAGCGTATTTCAAGAGTCAAAGTCTTCCCCTGGACCAAACTTAATAAAATCTTCAGTGGTTTGTATTTTGGCTAATATGTTTCAAGAAATCTTTTAAAATTTCACCTTTCTCCATAAAATTCACCCTGTGGTTGTCAGAACAGCCCTACAAAACGAAACCATTTAATTTCCTATGACAATTAATTCGAAGGTGGTAATAATTGCAGAAGATACTAACTCTGCTACAGAGACATAAAACACTCGCTATGGGCATGGGAAATATAATAATACAAAAGAAGAATTTCTTTTTTCTTATTCTGTACTCTCTCCACAGTAGTTAATTTGCTTTGAGTTTAAAATCCATCCTTCCAGTGTGGGGTTTTAGGGAAGCTCAAGGCTTCCATTAATTAATGTTTCTCTGAAATCTGTGATCTGAGAGACATAGATTCCGGTTTTATTTAAAAAAAAATCTTGATAATCCCTGATATTTCTGGGATGAAGATCTACTCTATATTGAATTTACTTTTAAATATTTTTCCTGTGAAACGGTGAATTCTGTGAATGACAAAATCACATTCTGTGTAGTTCACTTTGCACATAAAGTAAAACAGAAATGCACTGTATAATTTAAAGGGAACTGGAAGGCCAAAGGTCAAAATTATTTCAAGTAAGAAATATGCATTAAGTGCAATGGATAAACACATATGGGACATTTTGCACAGAAATACATTTTAACCAACCTCTAAAAATATGTAAATCATCTGGGTTTGCTAGAAATGACTGATCCTATTCTGATATTTTTGACACTCCAGGATTAAGCATTCTGGGGTTTTATAACTGACCCCAGAGAGAGTGAAGAAAAGAGGCTGCTAAAGCTTGACATTTTCTTATTTTAGTTTAAGGTGAAGGTAAGCTTCCTTCTAAGTCTGGATCAATTTCCATCTTGGCGTAAATGTGCTCCTTTAATTGGTGTCTGAATATAAACTATATTGCCATTAGCAAAAACGATTTCTGTAGGAAAAATAAATTCTTTCCAGGTTGGTTTTTTGTGGTTTTTTTTTTTTTACACACTTCCTTTTTGATAGCTGGATTCAACAGTGTTCTATGTAGGAACATTGACACTCAAATTCACATTACTTCAGACATCTTTTAACTTGTTCTGAATAAAAATGAATGCACAGAAGAAACTTTCTCCCCAAAGAAGGTCACAGGAATTGTTACGAACGAAAGCCGTGGCAGAATCTGAATAATGGAACAGGACATAATCTCAGCAGACTCGTAGACAAAAGCTACAAAACAGGAGAAGTCGTACCAGGAAACACATGATTTCTAAACTTTAAAATGACTGCTTATTTGACTAGAGAGTCACACAGGCATCAACTCAGAATGGAGAATCACTGCAGACCATGGCTGGATGTGGATGCATGTGGATCTGTCTTGAGTTTGTGCCACGGCCTCAGCTTGCCTGAGGGCTTGCATATGGAGACTACTGTTCTCCAGGCATGTGATAACATTCCCAGCACAAGCCAGGCACCCAAGTCCTGTCTCTTTTATGCAGGGCAGACAAAAACAAATATTTTAGAGAGGGTTTTTTATTTAGTCAATCATTCCCACAAAAATATTTTACGTTTTTAATCGAACCTTTAAGCTGGAAAGGCAGCCCTTACTGGGAAAGACGTATCAGAATAGGACAGCAGTGGACTCTCCATGAATAAGAGCACAAGCCCATGCCATCTCCTCTGCAAATGGGGATTTGGTGGCATTCATCCCAAACTGCGTTTACCCTCCTTTTCCTCACTGGATACTCGGCAGCCAAAGCTAGAAGTACATTAGAAAAAAAAAAAAACAAACCACCCTCACCCTGCATTCCTACTTTTTCTAAAACAAATAAGCAAAGTGTTGCACTCAGCAATTCCCTTTCAGCCTGAGTTATAGAAATGGGCATCTTTAAAGGATGCTTTTTCTGGGTGTTCTTGTCAGTACGTTTGCCAGCAGCAACTGGATATGCTATTATTCAGCCTCCTATTTAAAAGAAACCTCACTAGAGTATATGCAGCCATCTGTGCTTCTAAGTGATTCACAACATTAGTGCACCATTAGTCAACCAACAGCTTACATTTTTGGGGAGGAAACAAGATTTCTGAAGACATAGATTAAATACTTCTAGGATATACAGAAATGTTTCAGGCTGAGGGGCTCAGAGCACTGGTGAAATACTGATTGTTGCATTTGAAAAACATTTTAGAATAATGACTGTCTGGGAATTAAAATTCTACTACTGTACAAAAAGGATCTGTGGCACATATATCTAAAACACCAGTGCTGCCAGTCACAGACCAAGCCATCATTTTCCTAGATAAGAAGAGAATGCTAGATATCTGTCTATTATTAAACCTATTCTTCCTCAAGTCTTCAGCCTCAGCTGGAGCCTTCTTATAAAAAACAGTTCAAATACATTTCTTCAACGTCTTGTTCTTTACTTTGACTAAGTTCCTGGTTGCCTAGAAACTCTCTAGAAGACCTGGAATTTTCTTTTTTTATTATTTTTCCCCAACTGTTAGTTAGGTAACAAATTAATCCCATCACATTTATTTGTGACAGAAACCTGGATGACAGGCTCAGAGCTGAAGTGTTTGTTTCTTGTACCCCAGAAGTCAGACTCCACTGACTACCTTGCCGCAGCAACTTCCGTAACTGTGGAAATTGCAGGTTATGTCTATTTAGGTCATGAGAGATAACTACGGGAATTGTTATCACCACTGGATAGAACAGATTTATCTGTGCTATCAATTTCTATAATTAGCAGGACATACACTTCCACTTCACAAAATTATTATATCACAAGATTATTATATTAAGACAAATCAAGGCATCTAGTTTAGATTCAGCTTTACAATGTTCTGGCAGATCGGCTGGATGCCTAAAACACACCTTCTGATGCATTAGACATGAACCAGATTCACAACTCACATCCTACTTCAATGCCATAAAACTTATTTTAAATAATCACCTGTAGTGTTTATAGTTAGTAATTGTAGTATCAGAAGGCAGATTCTTTTCCTGATACTCAGTAACATAACAAAAGAGTGGAACCAAAAAGAGCTTCAAATGTGATTGTGTTCCACTTCCTCACCTCGATCTGTTGTTCTACTCAACACGATGAAAATGGATCACCTTTCTACTTTTTGGGACATTAGTTCCACATATTAATCTGTACACCAGATGTTGGAAGAATCAATTATCAGAGACATTTATTGTCAAACAGAAAACAAGATAAGCCTCACAGGACCAAACATTTTCATCTGACACTCAATGCACGGTGGAACGTTAAACTGAACAGCCAGGCCCAGATCCTCAAAGGTATTTAGGGACATGTTTGTATCTTGCAAGAGGACGGTGCAGTAACACTCAAGCTAGAAGCCTGCATGCTATCTCCCAATTAGCCACCTCAGTACGGTGTTCGGTCTCATCCATTTTCTACAGGTAAAATTTCTCAGCAGTTTTTTATCTTAAAAGCTTATGGCAAAAACTTAGATAAAGCTAAATATGCCTTTCACTCTCCTCCAAAGAAACCTCCAGGAATCAAATATTCCAGCTTCTAAATAGGCTTCAAATTAAGGGAGTAATCCTACCCATGCATTTTTACCTGAATTAAATCGGCTTAAATAGTTATGCACAGCTTTAGGTGATAAAACAGCATTTACATTCTTCAAAGCCACTCATCTGTGCTGTCATTAGCTCTTGACGGTATAAATCCTGCCTCTTTTCTAACCAAAACAGTTTTTAGAGACAATAAGCAATAGTATTGTAGGATTCTTTTAAAGTGTTTTTTAAAGTACCTTTAGGAGTATGAAAAGTGACTTACAAATAATTCAGAAACAGGTAAAACTGAATAAATGTGACTTCATTTCCATTTAATTTTTCATTCTCATCAAGCTTGGTTTATTCAGGTCTGATTAATTAATGTCTGTAAAGTGTTCTGAAAACATAAAACACTACATAAATACTAATAGAGTACTTAAGGAAAAAATAATTTGTTAATTTGCATGGAGTTTTAGGAATTAGCATTTATTTATTTTCCCTATGTAAGCAGGCCCATCCAATCCCTTTTAGCTATCAGAAAATGCTCTAGCAGTTACAGGACAATGAATCTTCAGATATTTTATGTGTCACAGTTCACAGAAAATGAATTTAGAATGACTTGCAAAGTTGTACTTATAGAGGAATACACAAACATAAGATGGTTTTCATTCATTTTCAGATCCACTTTCCCTCCTAACAGGAACCTAGCTGCACAGCTTCCAGGATTAAAACAGCAGCACTCTGAAGGATTTCAGAGGTTGCTACGTTTTGAGCTTTCTCAGCCTGTTGTCCAAAGAACTTAGAATTTCACTGACCACTTCTAAAGCAGACTGACAAAAAGTAACCAAGAAAGAATCATGTATTTCCCCACATATTTATATCTGTGTATCTTATGACACCTTGTCTCAATACACATATTTTTATACCTCTACAGCTATACAAGATGACAATTATGCATATATCCAATTTTCGTGCTCAGAAGGGGTGAATTTCCCAATCTAGCCTCATCTACAGAAACAAAACCTTCCAGGAACAAAACGCAGGCTATTGGTATAAGCACTCTGGGAGAGCAGTTAGTTTATAAAACAAAAGCTAGGTAGGATAGGAGGCCCAGAATCCTGTCTGATCATCTCAGCATGTCACGTTGAATACTAGACAAAATAAACAATCTGTTTTTAAAATGGTGTAAAATGCACACAGCAATACCATCTGGGATCAGATTGTACGTGAGGCTGGAAACGGTGCCAGTGAGACAATAAGCGCTTTGCACTCTGAATTGATTTTGAACTGGTGCTCTAGTCACCTGCTAAGAGGTAATAAAGCCACATTTGGACTAAACAAAAACTGGGGTGTTTTTTTTTTTTTGGGGGGGGGGGGGGGAACAGGCTGAAAGATACAGTCTACCCTTTTATGTCCTTTCACTTCTCAAAACATTCCTCAAGTAAAACCAAATGTGTTTTCCCATACGACTTTGGCTGTACACACGCAGACTGGGTCGCTTCCTTTTCCACACTCTTCTCAGCAGCTAGGAATGATGGAAATGACAGTATAGCTTAACGAGAGCATTCCCCACTATGTTCTTCTATAATAAGTGCTATAGGACTGAAGCCTCTCAGCAGGCATCTGATTTACGGGCAGAGCCATAAGAACAGCTCCACAAAGAAAGCCAACCCTTACCACAGCAGTAGGGTTATCACAGATGTCATCCAAATCAGCTTCTGGGAGAGGTGTAGGCTGCATGCAATTGTGATCACCCACCTTGATATTTGCTCTTTTCTTTGCCATGCCAGCTAGGCATGGTCTGCATTCCCACCACATCCTCTCTGTGCACTTTCCCACTGTGCACAGAGTCTGCATTGCTCACCCAGAAGTAGAGATACGACTTTCAGAAAGCAAATCCTAAATTACTGGACTGTGCCGTTTCCATCTGGATGTAGTTCCCTTGGAAATCCCAACTGTCTGGCCCTGTGCAGTTGTTGAAACTGGATGTTTCAATTAGAAGGAGCTTAAGGATTTGGGGAGAACTGTCAGATGATGCAGAAAGCAGGCTCTCTTTCAATACGAAATTTTGGTTTATTTTCTCTCATTAATGCAAATGTTTATTTATTTACTTATTTTGAATGCACTGAACTTGGCAATAAATAACACTGAGATTTACTATATGGAGGATCATGCAAATTAAGATGGATAGTTTGGGAGGAATTCTCAATATTCCAACATTGTACTTCAGTCCTTTTCCAAAAAATATGCAAACCCGCCCCCCCCCCCCCAAACCACAGTATTTTTACAGTTATCATACAGAAGGAAGAACAGTTGGTTTTGCTACACTAAATATTTGTACTTTTCTCACAAGCTAACAAGTTTCCAGCTACTTCCTAGTGTCCCTATCAAGGCTTAAAAATCTCTGTTCCTTTTTAGTGACAGCATATAAGCATTGCAGTTTATCATAATGGTCTTTCACCGAGTTATGCCGGATAACCTAATCTCAGGAACAGGCTGAGAGCAGGCACAGAGCACAGCTGACGGGTGCTAGCCTGGCCAGGATTTCACCTGTAGACTCTCCCTGGCCCTGCTTCCTTCTACGCATCTCAGAACAGTGCTTATTAATGCACTGCTGATTTGATACCAAAGGACTAGCCAGAAATAATCTGCAGTATCAATTCATTACAGCAAGATTGTCTGCTAATAAGGAGCTATTTTTTGCTACATAATGTGCAAAAATCAGCTGTATCTTCACTTAGAAAAAACCAAAAGCAAAAAACCAAAAAAATGCCTTTCAAGCTTGCTACCAAATGTAAATGTTAAGAACATGAGATTTGATGTTAAGGGCTTCACGAACTCACTAAAGCAAAAAATCAGCGCTTTTCATCAGGCTATTATTCAAATGTTACCATGCTATCTACCATATCTTTATCTACCAAAAAAAACCCAAGCTACTAATGAGAAAAATATCCCCACTGCTATCTCCAGAGTCACCACAGCACAATGACAGAATAAATTATCTGGGGGCTCTTTCGATTTTCTCCTGTTTGTTTAAGAAAGTAGCATGGAGAACAAAGATAAACTCATGACGAGCTGCAGCAACAAAACAGCGATATTCCAAACCGTATGGAAGACGTTGTCCTTATATTAAAAGAACCAAAGTGCCCTACAGAAAGAGATCCACATGTTAAAGTTCATTTTTGTTTTGCAGGATTTCACAGCTAATTTCTGCTCCAGTAAGCTCTTACTGATTCCACCTCAGCCTTCTTACTGGAAAGAAATCTTTCCTCTTCATGACACTGAGCTGCACTTCATGCAAATGCTGGCGTCATTACCACTGAACTACCATGAGGTTTTGGTAATCCCATCAAAATGTTCACTCCTGCAAATCAAGGACTAAATGTTTTGCTCAAACCTTAAACTCTCCAAGGAACTCTGTTTTCATCTATAAATATTCAATGTTTACAATGAAAGAGTGGATACACTGAAAAGGAACAGCAAGTAATTCATGTTCAGTGCAATGGCAAAGGCATGGAAACACACTGGTTTCTGGGCCCTTCTGTGGTGCTATTCTGGGGGACCAAGGTCCAAGGGAGGACAAAATTCTCCTTTACAGATACCACCTGCACTCAGAGGGAGACTGCTTTACCAACAAGCCAAGCAAATCTTGAAGAGGAATGAACGTTAAAATGCATTTAGTTCAGTCAGGAACTCTGGGCCTCAGGAACATGTTTCTCTGAACAACTCAGGATGATGCATAGAGCAATTACTTTTTGCTCCTGACTGGGCAATGCAGTGCCAGAACTTGCACCAGTTAGTGACTGTTAAATGAAGCAGCACTGCGAACTGGCAAACATAAGGGAAAGAAATGCAAATACAAGCTGTTGTTCCTGCCATTGCTGTCATCAATTCTCCTATCAGCCTTGGGCCAAGCCAGTCAAGGATGCTCACATGCAACAGCAAAGTAATAGCCCACATGAGACCCCCATTTAAGGACTAAGGTCATAAATTCACAAAAGAAGCTTTTTCCTTTACTCCATGGTTAGTTTACAGTGACAAAGTGTCAGAGATTAGATTAGCTCCACTTTGAATTCAGGTTCAGCCTCAGATTTTGTCCAAGGACATTTAGAGACAGCTGAAGTGGCCAACATCTGCCATAACTGCAAAGAGATGAAGTGAAACCCCAGCAAAACCCTGGCAGAGGCAGCAGCAAAGCTCTGATCCAACAGTCACAATAGGCTTTTGGGTTGGATTCACTCTTCTGTCTGTGGTGCTCTGCATGGCACAAACTTCATGCTATCTGTTTGAAACTGGCAATGCTATGTGCAAGCCTGTTCAGGCACCACATTCTGTCATTATTATATCTGATTCACCATTACTACTTGATAATATTCCATCCACACAGTTAGAGGTTGTTTTCATCTCCTACATGCTTCAAAAAAAAGCACTAGAAGAAAATTCTCTATTGACTTTTCTGCATATAATTTCTCTTCTATCACTGGGCTGCCAGTAAGTGTAGCCTTTGGCAGTAGGAACAGGAAATTAAAATTATTTAGGGTTTTATTTACCTTACAAGTATCTTTCCTTGCTTCTGTCCTAGTGGGAGAAGCTCTTAGTCATGCAGAGGAAAACACCAGTATTTGTTGGTTATATGGTGTAATAGAAAGAAAACCAGCACAGACTGACTTGGAAAGGAAGGGCAAATGTTCATGAGAAATAAACAAAAATTACCAGAGTGTTTCTGAGGGAACTGGTGTAACATCCAGGCTCCCTGGCTGTTTCTCTAGTTTTACACTAGCATATCCCCACTGAAATCACTGGTCATGTGTAAGCTTAAAGCTCTAGTACTAAAAAGTCCATCTGTCCCAAATGTAGACCAAAAGTCCCTCCTAGAAAAGGTGCATTTGATTTTAGAAAGAGATATTTGCATTTTTTAAATGCAACCATCAGCTTCGAGCTTTCTGCACACGTACACCTTAAACCCTGCCTGGAAAATATGGCAGACACCTACATCTTCAGAACGTATTTTGTCCTTTCTCTATAACTCAAAACGGACCTTTTATTAAATTGACACTCTTCAGCTCACTCAACTGTGTGGCTCTTTGGGGAAAAGCAAAGCAGCAAACAGTGCAGTTGTTTAGTTTAGCAATGAAGTTTCCCACACATGCATGCTAATTTATTTCATTGAAAATGTCCCAACTAATTGCAACATGTACCCTTAGAGCACATGCATGGCAGTCGCATTAATACACCAGAAGACAATAGCTCCAAAGGAGCTATTACCACGTACCAGGCCAATAATCCACAAACGGTAAAGGATTTTCACAAAAGACTCAAATGGTTTCCAAGGAGCCATTATGGCATATCAGGTAAATAAAATATTATTGAAATGTATTTTTTGCATTTAAATCACTTGCAGCAGGTGCATAGGAAGTAGCATATAATAAAATGGCTCACATTCCCTTGAATACTAACGAGAATCAGCAGAAACATTTAGCAAAAAGAAGCAGCAGCAGGTTCTTACCATCGCAAGAGGAACAATTCCCACAAACATTGTTCGGCTGACAAAGATCTCGGAGACCACCAGTTCGCTCACAGAGTCATCTCGAGGGTATTCCACCTGCCAGGTAATTTGCTGGGCCCCTGCCAGGCTGCTAGTGTTGTCGATCTCAAAGTCCATCTGCAGGATCTCGTAGGAGGACATGTTTGCTCTGGAAAAAAAATCAAAATTGCCCATAACATCAGTAGGATGTTAATAACAAAATATATTTTGATTTCTCTTTTCTATTCACCAGAAGATTTACCATTAAATTCAACATGCAGACTTGAAGACACTGACAGAAAGCTAAACCAAACTACACACTGGGCAACAGCTACACCGTATAGATAAGGCGACACTGTATCTTTTAGTTTCCTGAAATGGAAGCATTTCTCCCATTAAACTCAGGCATTCATACTCCGTAATCACAATGAACTTACAGAATAAGCCCCAAACCCTGGGAACTGCATTGCACAGATGTTGCTAAATTATTTAATATAGCATTATTATAATTTTGTTGCTGCAAATACTGATGCTCCGAAATGACAGAATACTTGGCCATTCCTCATGCTGTATCAGAAATGAGCTCCTGGGGGGGGGTGTGGTGGGAAGTCTTTCAAACCAAACTTGTCTTTATCTCAGTGAAAAAAAGGATTTGCAGAAATTATACATGACAAAAAATGGGGGGTAGGTTATCCTTATTTTCAATTCATGAAAACATTCTTCTCGTCAGTGGGGCAGACTTGTAATTATATGGCGATCGTTATATATTTCTCATCTGGAAATAAAAGTTTAAAGGTAAAGAAATGGATGTAAATGCATAGCATTCAGAACTGTATTTAAAAATTACTTCTGCTTCTTTTGTTAACAACAACACTTAGCACTCTCCTCTGGTCCAACACTGTGTAAATATTAATAATTAATCCTCAGGTTAGAAAGACAGATCTTATCTTCATGTCACAGAGGAAAAAACAGACACCAAGATTTCATCAATAGCACTCGGCATATTCACAGCAGGGATCTATTTAGAAAACAGACCTTTGCTCATCCAGCGCTTTGCTTCCACAAAAATTAAGGTACTTTCCAAAGCAGCATACAAGTTCCTGCCCCAATTTCTCAGACAGACACCTGCAGTGTGGAGACCTGACGCAGCTTACAAAACACGGAGGCGGGATGGAAGGGCAGCTAACCTGACTGCAGACCCAATTGCTCAATCATATTCCATTGAAGAGACAACCGATATTACCAGTACTACTGAACTTTCAGGGTACGTGCTCATAAAACAGGTTAAAATCTGAATTTGCAGCATGTTAGGCCATTCTGTAATGACGTGAATGTGCTTTTACTGCGAGCGTGAGGTAGCTTGTTCCCGATCTAGGGATGTGCCCTGTGCATGCAGGCACCCCTCAGTAATGACCCCCCCCCCTGTAATTTCACCCTCTATCCTGTCCTGCAGTACATTGTTTGTGTGCCCTTACCCTAAAGTAGAGACTCCAAGAGCTGTGTTCATAGAAAGTTTTAGCCTGCTGCTACAAAGAACAGGCTCAAAACATCCTTTTCCGCTTCCCAACTGCACAGAGGCAGAATCTGTTTTTGCCATGTGTTTTTGAAGGCGCATTTTAAAGGAAAAAAATCTGAACAGGAATTATTGATTTTCATGTTTTCTTTCTGACACCAAACACCACAAACATATGCTTCAATGCCTGGAGGATAAATATTTTCCATGCTGACAGAAGATAATATCCACCTCCAGGCAAAACCAGAAGCTATTAAGGCGTCTTTTGCGTGGCCAACCAGACAATCAGCAAAAACCTTTTAAGACAAATATTATTACACAATGCTAGGGATGTAATTAAACCATTTGTGTCAAAAACATAACCACTGTGGGCACTCAACTTCATAGTTTTCTGCATATCACTTCTGGCAGTTTGTTTTATCTAAATTACATAAAATTAATCTGCTCACAACACAGAAATAAAATTTAGAGATGAGCTTTACACTAACTATGGATCTAGATATAGGGCCTCTCAAGGTATGTTTAGATCTGCAATTTAAGTTCAGTCTGTTCGAGCCAATAGTTGCCACTCACAAAAACACCCACGAGTGGTTTCAGTTTGGAACAAAACCACTGATGGAGGATTTTGCTTTAGATTCACCACTGAAATATTATGTCAGGTTAGTCTGCACTGATAAATCCATTCCACGTGTCCCACTGACTGGCACTTCTCTGAGCTCGGTCTATCATGCCTTCAATTACTCCTTTCCTGTTTTTCTTTTTACACATCCAAGAAGTAACCATAATAGTGGGTTTATATTTTTAAGACGGACTGGGACTCAGACCTGCCTAAGAAAAGCATGTGTGTGTCTTGCCTATATAGCAAGCTGAAGTAATTGCCAGGGAGTAAAACAACTCTTGTGCCTGTAAATATGCAAAGACCTTCACTGCATCCTTAGCATGGCTGTATAACTATAAAAGACCTAAGTTTCATTTAAAGGCAGACATAGTTATACACTGCTGGATTAGAAATGAGTCTCTGTGCATCTAGAAAAGAGCAGCAACTCACATACATAAACCTTCCCCAGATCTAACTAATATTAACGTACAAACTAAAGCAAAGCTGACTTCCTAGGTCCTGGTTCCAAAGAAAATCCTTGTCATCACCTGGAAAAACAACGTGGCTTGTCAAATGTTTTCTGCTTTGTCTCAGAAGCAAATCATGTACATGACATATTAATATTGATTACCGAAGGATCCCCTTCTTTTCATTTGGACTTTTGCTGAAAGAGATGGAGTTACTGTATCTAATCATCTTCCACTTACAGAGTTTCTCCACTGAGTGTATAGCTCTAGCAAACGAGTATTCAACTTTCTGGACTCCTTTATTCACCAGCAGGTTTCCAGTTACCTTTGGAACAGCAGGTCAATGAATTTTCTCTAAAATTATGGTCTCCCTTTCTTCCTCTTTAGGACGAAGATTCAGCCTTCAAGCAATGCCAAGTGTTACAGTATCTGGGACACAGAGTACCCCATGGACTAATCCACTCTTTTTGTTCTAAGTCTCTTACCAGGTTACAACTATAACGAACCCATGATAAAACCTGAAAAGTGAATTTCTTTCTTGCTCGGACTAGTGCCTTCCTACTGGCCACTGTATCTCTTATCTTATAGGGGCTTCTTTCCTAGCGGGAAGATTGGTACTATATTCATAATTCTTGCAATTTATTAACCATCCTCTGTAATACCGTGTGGGAGACCACTGCCTTTTTCCACTGAAATTGATGGAGGTTGCTAAAGTAAAACCAGAGATAAATTAAACCATAATCAAGACCTTAAAGGTTAGCATTTACTTATGTCAGCTCCATTAGCTGATAAATCCACATCGCAACACCTGTATCTAAACTTCTCTCCTGGCTATGCAGCATTACACTATAACCTTTTTTAAAAGGAGTCATTCCACCCTGCCATGGCAAATCTGCTTTTAGTCTGATTTGTAGCTGGTGGCCAATATGTTGGTCTTTGTAGTCACTGTCAATCTGCAACTGCCTGGTGAAGACAAAACGGTACCAGTGGAAAAATCCACTAGCAGAGAAGACAGTGACTGTAACTCATGCTGTTATCAGCCATTAAATCCTGCTAACCCAAACTTTATCGTATAAAGATTTTTCAGCTTTTTCTTGAGACGTATTCCATTTTTCTCTTAAATAAGTTTGCGCTGTTGGGAAGAGTATGATGGAATCCAAGGACTATAAATCACTTCTCCTTTCCACATCCTTCTTCTCTTTTTATTTAAATATTTCTATTGTCCAGTGAAGTCTTGTCCCTGTTTAGAAGGATTTTGCCAAACCCTAGTTTAGAGGAGCAATAAAAAATAAAAAGTCAAAATTCCTTTGATAAAAAAAGATTATTTCCTGCAAGCACAAGGAAAAGACCTTATAATTTTAGGCAGCTGGCATGCTTGCTAATAAGTCCATTTCTATGGAAATGAGTTCATAACTATTAATTTTGCCTGCTCCTGATCTATTCTTGATGAGCCTTTCAAATTTAGAAAAGCGCTTCATGATTTTCTCAATTTGGTAATTACTAACTCCCTTTGATGAATCCAGCCCAGTGTTTCAGACATGAGACATTCATTACACATTTTTCTTTCTGGTGAGAGGAGAAAAAGAAACCACAGGCTTGGATTTATTTCCTCTCGCAAACTCCAGTAAGTAGGCCCTCTTCTTCAAATTGCAATTTATAGTCTTATTTGTGTACTTTCACAATACTGCCTCTGCTAGGTGCTAGAAGAACACCCAAAACCTTGAGATTTCTGCACAACTTCGTGTTGTCTAGCCTCATATATATCTAACGCATTCAAACCAGGTCCCCAACAGCCCTGTCAAGCTCTCTAACATACAGTCTTCCTTCTGTACACAGCATTAGTAGGCACGGTTGTGATCCATGTGTAAAGAGTTTTAGCACAGAATGGTAAATCCATGCCAAGTAAAGCCAACTGTAGCTCCAACCAACCCCAGAATCAGAAGAGTTAATCAGGACAGGAAAATGTTGCTACGTGTCCCAGAACTGGACTCATGTCCTGCAATGGACACATCCAGGCGGGCGGCTGCAGGCATGCAAAGCCCGACTGCCTTGCTCGGCTTGCCAAGCTGAACCTGAAGTATTTCCTCTGAATGTACATAGTCCTCCTCCACAAAGGAGTGAGCATTCCACCCAGAGGCAGAGCCTCTCCTCAGTTAAGAAAACTCTCCCAGTGGAACAAATCACTGCACAAACCACTATAAAAATAAAGCTTGGGCTTCAAGTGCTCCTAAGCACCGTAGAGAACTCTTGCATTATTGCATTCAGATGTTTTGTAAAGATTCACACTGTTGTTGGAGGGCTATCTATCACGTTACCTTGTTACATATATTCTGATTGATTTTCTTCCTGAATCTGCTGGTATATGCAAACAGTAGGAAAAATATATATATTTTAAATCTGAATCGAAAAAAAATCCAATATTAGATTTTGTTTCTCTGTATTTATTACCTTATTAAGTACTTACATGGAACTGCATAGGCTTTTTTTCTCAAAATAATAGATTACTGTGAAGGTCCACCATAGCGCTAATGTTAGAGGTTCTAGTAAGTACTACAAAATCACCTGGCATTGAAATATTACTGAATTTAATTTATTCCTAATTTTTCTCTAAGCAAAACATGGAATTATTGAATTAAGTACTGGAATGATACACAGTGATTGATGTTATGATGGCAGTGACAGTCTAAATAGTTAGTAGTTACCTTAAATAAACAAATGCCTATTATTAGCTATTAAGAAAGATTTACATTGCTAACCAAACTGAAGAGCCTGCCCTATGTATTTTTAGAGAGAATGAAATATGCAGAACGCCACAGTGAAAGATGACAGTGCAGGGCACTTTGTGGTGCATTCAGCTGGGTGTGCCACTGGCGCACGGAGGGTTTGCTGGCTCCCACTGCCGATTCATCAACAATTTAGTCAATAAAAGTCAGACCCTTCTATTAGTGCAGTTGGCTATTACAGGAAATCACGAGTTTCATTCATTCATAAAATAATGTTTTCCATAAATGGCAATCTGTTTATGAGACCCACAGCAGGGTAAACAAAACTCTAAAAAAATAGAGCAGATACTAGGTAATTGCAAATAATAAAATGTCTGGTATCATGTTGCTTGAAAATCTTTTCAAGGTTAATAATGGTCAATTCTTACTCCCTCTGACAAATTGTCACCAAATTCAATGGGAACAGGATTATATAAGCAAGGTACATTAGTTTATAAAATATTTCAGTAATACAGGTCTCACTCCTTTGATCTCACGAGGATTAATTTCATAAGTATGGTTTACTGAAGAGCAAACACTTACAAGAGGAAGCTTTTCAATGACTGATTGGAAGTGCTCAAGACCCTAATTTCCTGCTGAAGTCAAATGAAGCAGCAGACGGCCAGGACCTCTTGGGGAAAAGGTCCAGATTAAAGGTCCTGACCTTCTTCCCCTAAGGAAATTAAGATTCCAGCAGCCCAAGATGAAGGAAGTGAGAGTAAATACCTACTAACAGAGCAGCATATAGTTTCTGGATTACAAAGATTTGCATACTGTCAGCCCTTACACTTTGCTGAGTGCCACCTTCCTGAATGCAGGCACTGGGTAACAGGAACTGGCAGCAGCTAACGCCTTTAAAGCCAGGATGTCTTCTAGCAGCTACAACATCCTTAAGCACAGATCCTACTAGAGAACAACTTACTGGGGCGGAATGGCTACACCTCGTGTTACATACGAAGTTTGACTTGATGATAATGGATGCTAAAACCTGCTAGCCTAACCCCTTTTCTCCCACCATGTATCATTTTCATTAGGACACAAAGCTGTATACAAGCTACTCACACTGCTCTCCCACAGTAGTTTGCTGGGAAAGGGCCTCATCCTGAGGAGCCCTGGAGATGGGCCTGGCTGGAGCCCTGCATAAATAAGCGCAGGTATCCTTGTCGAGTGTTGCAGTGTGGATGAATGTCCCCAGAAGCCAGGGCAAACTACCTGCACGTCCTGAGTATTTCTGCAAGCTTTTGCATCAATGCGAAAACGTTCAGATGACACAGGGCCACTGTCCCTTACTGTGTAGCCCCCAGAGGTTTTTGTTTTGCTGAGGGAAACTGGACAGCTGAGCGTACAAGGCAGGCACAAACACTTGAAAAAAGCCCTGCTCACTCTTCTTCCATGCCACAGCACAGAAGTGCAAGGCAGAAGTCCCAAACATAGAACAAAGACAGGATGGATGGCAGGTTGCAAGTAAATCTGCAGGGATGGAAAAAGTCTGCATTTAAAAATCACAATTTACAATTTGCTCTGTTGTCTAACAGAGAACTTGCTCTGTTGTCACGTTTACTTTGTATCAACTACAAGCTTTTTCAAAACATTTCTTGGTGCCTGATCTTGTTTTTCTTTCACTGCCGTAAAAATCCATGCTCTTCACAGATGCATGGGCAATGTAAATGGCTACAGAGGATAAACCCAAGCTGCTAAATCTGCTAATAATGTATGGATTGACACAGCACTTTTTAATAATCCAGTAAAAGCCATAAAAACAAGAAAAAAATATTTTTGTTCAAAACACACCACCAAGACCAGATATTATTCATGTTATTTTGCTTAGCCAACATTTTCCCACAACTGAAAACAATAAATCTGGATAATGAGCAAACCTTTTAAGCTCTTCAGCTTCTTCCACTGCCAATTCACAACTGTGCTGCTCACTAACAACTTGCAATAACTTCCACTTTATTTGATTTTATCAACATCATCATGACAACCCTGGAGACAACTGAAACAATTGCTTCAATTATTTTTATTTGCTTCCACCCTTGTGACAGTGTACAGAAATTCTTCTGGTAAAAGAGTCCTTAGATACTATTTTAGTTAACCTTTAACAAAAGAGGGCCAAATTCAATATGGGTGTAACTGGTGCGCTCCATTGGTAACATGTATTGCTGGGCACTAGGACTCCATTTGTTCCTTTGTCATGACTCTCCCCTTTTGAAACAGCATGTAATCTTTTGGGGTTTAAAAAAGCATTTCGATTGCACTGGAATATTTTTCTGACTACTATTTAGAACCCCTTTATTGCTGTGCTGTGTACTTCTTAAAATAAAGCTTCTCTGCCAGGAGAAAGCATCTTGCTGGGGAATATAACAAACACATCCAGTAAGAAATTGGGGCCAGGGTTTAGCTGATGTTGGATGCAAATATAGAAGGAGCTATTGTTGTTTAAAAAATAAGAAATGATTTTATGGTGAAAGATTTATGCTGAATCCTAACCAGTTAATAAATATCAACAGCCTAAATGGTGCTTATAATTTTTCTTCAACTATTCAGAAATTCTTACATATTTACATACCGTAATCACATGGTGTATTTTCAACACTGCTGTGCAAGCAGCTGAAATATATTATAAAGCAGAGATGGATTTTTAAAGAACCAATGACTGAAAATTCAAGATAATAAATTCAGCGATATAAGAACTTCTTTGCAGTGCAGGAACTCATTTACAAAGACCCTCCCTCCACAGACTCTCAAAAGACCTTTAAAAGAACAAAAATACAACTCTGGGAGGCACTTTTTTACCATGGCCTGTGCTGTACCTGAATAACTCAAGGCATGGGCATCTTCAGCCAAGCTGCATGTGAAGTCAGTGCAGCAAACATTTCACTTGAACTCAAAGAAAACAGACTGGATGGTCAGGGGCATCCAGAGACTCGATGGTGGAGACAGGGAATATACCCTAAAAGTTACCTGCTGGAAATCCTTGGTGAAACACTGCAATGCAATGGGACAGACTCTGGGTCTGCCTATAACGCCACCACATAATAGCCAAAGAAATTAGTTTCTTGCAGGTAATTAGCCAGTCGGAAAAGGCCACTCTTCAATTCAGCTCTTCCACTATCCCCACACTTGGGTTACTGGCTACCAGCTCAGCATAGCTGAAGATGCTTCATTCAGAGTCTTGCTCTTCCCCAGCTAACTATGAAATGGAAGAGGTGCAACAGTTTAATTTACCTGTATACTCTTCTAAATTTATTGTGAGTCTCAGGAAGACTGACTCTACGTGACGGCTCCTGAACTCATACAATTACGTAAAGCTCTTGAATTTTATGTTTACAAATACGTACGCAGCTTCCTCATCTTCCTAGACAGAGACAAGAGCTTGGGTAAGTAACCTGGATGTACCCTAATGGCTCAAACCACATTTCAAACAACATGTTTCCTTGGCATTTTAAACACCTTATGATTTTTATATGCCTGACATTAGCATTAAGTGATCAGATTCTTTTGTATACACCAAGTGCATCAGAAAAGAAAAACACGACTAGACCTAGGAGAAAGTTACTAGCAATCCAGTTCCTGTTTTGATTTCAGAGGCTGACAGCTGGATCTCCTTGGGGAGAAAAATGAAGCAGAGGGGATCTAAAGATACAAACTCCCCACGCGCTGAGTTTATGAATGAAAGGAAAGGGGAGACAAGCTGCAGACTGTGACACGAATATACCTAATGTGCTGGAGGATACATGAAAACAGTGACAAATGGTGCTCTCCTCCTGAGGATTTAAAAAGCCTAATTCAACACCTTTTGAACGTAATTCTTTGCTTAATGGGCAGACAGTGTAAATGAGTAAATAACAGAATGCCAAGCAGCTAGCAAGGACAATGAGAAATTTTAAAAGTCAGGTTTTTTTCTTTCTAAACCTTCCTAAGAGTGCACAAATTCATGAGTCTGCTGTAGAAGCTACTGTAATACCACCTGCATGAAATAATTGAAGAACAAATCAAAATAGGAACATGGGTAAGAATGATTTTATTCCTCCTACATTCTCTTCAGATTTAAACAAGGTTAAGCATCTAATGAATTAGACCTAGCCTCCTTCGAATCTAAGGTACTCTTCAACGCAGAGATAATGTGCAGGGTGTCCTGTGGCTAATTCACACTTCTGCTAAGAAATAAATGGCCATGACAACATCCTCAAAGAAGTTAGGGCAGGGATCAGTGTAGCCCATTAACATTACCACAAACAGGACCTCCTCTCTCCCCACTTCCCCGAGAGACACATGGTGTGCATAAAATTGTTTTATTTTATAGGCTGATAATTATGTTTTAAAAAAAGAGTTAAGCTTTTCCTCTCACTGTTGATACCCACTGAACAGACAGCAAAAACGTGAAAGCGAACTGCCATAAAACCATCAGTTTTCCATGTTTTAATTAATAAACAAGATTAATTCATCCAGCTGAGTAAACACAGGGTGGGATCAGGGTCTGCATTCAGTGCATGAACAGAAAGAGCCATCTGCAGTAATTCTGTGTACCTCCACCCTTTGCTAGTTGAGATCAGCTTAAAGTCCTGATGTTTGCAACAAAACTAAAAGCAAGAGAGAAACAAGCAGTTATAATGTCACTCCATTAAAAGCCTATTTTCATCCTAAAAATGAATCCACATTTCTCTAGAAGTGCAAAGATAATTCCAAATAACAAAAAGCAGAGGGGTGGATTGAGTATTTCTCTTTTTAAAAATCATTCCACAATTACTTTCTAATGGCATGAAAGTAAGGTCAACACAATGGTCACCACATAATGTCTCTAGGTCACCTTTTCAAAGGGTAATCACTACTTTGTCACACTTGCAAGACAATGATTTCCCAACACGTGATGAATTCAAATGTAGTGACAGCTAACGGGATGCACTGGGGGGCTGCTGGGATATTGCTCAGAGCTAAGGTCACACCATGAATAAACGAGTTCAGGCACAAGTGCGTAATAAGTGAGGTTAATTCATTTAGGCTCTGAAAAGGAATAATTAGAAATGGAAAGGGGAGAAGTGGTGTTCCATCCCGCCTTCCCCACTCCCCTCTTTGTATGATAAAACGTCCCCGCAGTTCTTCATTTCAATGAATCTCCTTAGCAATGAAGGTTTTAACAACCTGCAGCTGGAGTGGGGCTAAGCAAGTTGAGCTGCTCGCCACTGGGAAGAATCACCGCTACAGACATCGCAGTGAGGACTTCCCGCATTTTCTCAGGGAGTCTGAGCAATATGTGACCCAAAAAGAACAGTAACAAAAATACTGGTGGGGTTGATATGATGTTATATTGATTCCTGATTACCCACTGTAATAGCCACACAATTTGGGGGTTGTTTTGCTTTTTCATTTTCCTTGCTACAATTAAAAATGTTACCTAAGCAAAAATACCAGCTGTCATGAAGAACAAAGAGTCAGATACAAGGATTTCTAGAAAAAGAAGGCAGGTTCCTGCAAGCACCGCAAATCACGCTAAGCTGCATAAAATATCCCTAACGTTAAGGGTTAATATAAAGCAGAATTTACAAAATCATCCTCCTTCTACTCCTCTCTTTTCTGAATCTTTTCAGGATTTCATAATCCCTTCCCTCCTCCTGCCCCCCTCCCAACTCCCTGCCTCGCCATACAAGAATATGCTCAGCCCTGGAAAATAGTTTAGCTGAAATCCTTAGATTTTCTTGAGTCCTGACATTGAGACAGCTGTATTTACACCCATTGCTGGTGGGTAGTCATGCTGGAAGCAATTAGCTTTCATGCTTTTTCAATATCCCCTTTCAGAAACTTTGAGATCCCTCACTGCTATTGATTTAGATGTAGAGAAGTGCAGGAAAAAAAAAAAAAAAAAAGAGTTCATCCATATGCTGAGCTCCTTTAGTCTAATTCAAATGCAGCAACTTCAGCTCCCCACCACCTAACACAAGCCTCCACAGACATGTTCCCAGTCCGTCAGTGAAAATGCTTAAAGGCCTTGAAAACCATCACCACAACACTCAAAGACAGCAGCTTCCAACACTGCTGGGTCCAGTAAGGGTTCAACCAGCCAGCAGCCATCTCTCATTTAGATCAACAGGTTGCGTTTGAGCATCTCTGCTGAGTTTAACAACACTTTCAAGTGTGTCCTTTATATTTTTCTAGGAGAAAATCTGTCTCTGCTGGACTACTTAAAAGGAAAAAAAAAAAAAGAAATGGAAAGAAAAACATGGTATGATAAGACAGTAGCTAAATGTATACTGATTGCAGTAATTGCATCCATTCCTCTGTCGGAATGTCTTGTATTGTATTTCTAATACGTGCTGATAAGTGCATTCACAACATGATTAACTGTCTCCAGACAAGAATGGCTATTATGTTTAACAGACTGATTAGCAAGTGACAGAGCTGCAAACTGTACTCCTAGTAAATTGGCTGCTTTTAAATTACAGCAGCTTTTTTATGGTTCCATTTTTAAAATGCAATGATTTGTTACACATATGCAACGTAATTCCTATCTGACAATAAGTAATAGAGGATACTGAGCTTTCAACTTTTAATCTCCAGATCTCAATTAAAGCTTTGCTCATTTTCTTTTTAATTACAGCAAAATCTGCACCATACATGGTACTCATTAGGCAACATCCTGTCTTCAATGTCTCTCAAAAACTATCCTTAAACACAGGGACAGTGATTCTAGTCCACTTCTTTTATAAGTCCTACCTTATTTAAGCCACCACTTTTGCTGGTCCTGTAAGCAGTCAACTAAGACAGGACCTACTGTATTCTTCCCAGCATTTGATTAATTCCCTCTTCTTACTACTATGGGCACCTTTCCCATGGACTTTCACAGAAGCCCCAGTGACCTCAGCAAGGCAAAGGGAAGAAGTGCCGGGTCTGTGCCGCCAACAGCCCCACTCACCTCCTGGAACAGATATCAAAGCAGAGATCTCAAATCTGACCTCAGTTCAGACTTGCCATGGCACAAGGCTCGCCCCTGCTATAGCCAGGACTGTTTATACCTCAAGTGAAATGAGCTCCTCGTTAATTCCCTGTATTTCACAACAACAAATGCTAGGGTTTAGGCACAGAGTTCCTTGCAGTGCTTCTGAAAATCCTGCCATCAAATGTGTGGTTCTGTTTTTGTTGATTGCTCTTACTTTATCGCTGTAACATATGAGAGCACCAGTCTTGGATTTGGGCCCTCTGTGTATTTCATACAAACACAACTATAAAGACAGTCCTGACCCCACAGAGCTTGCAGCCCGCAAGACAGAGACAGAAAAGAGATATAACAATCTGCACCAATTTAAATTCATACAGAAAGCACAAACCCTTTAAGTACAAATTTATCTAGAGACTTTCAAGCTCAATGACATCATGTACTTCAAACCAGCTTATTTATAACATAAAGCTTAGTATAACTTGTAAGGAGATAGAATAAATCAATTTGCTCTATCACAGAACTTCATCAGATACAATACAGATGGCTCTGCTACCATGGTTAAAAATAACCTACACATTTTAAAATCAGCTCAAGGCATTTATCAAATTAGGAAACTGGTGGAGGAGGATGTTGTCTAGCTTGTATACAGTAATGGGAATATCCACCCAGCAGTCTGGTGCTATTATTAATCTTATTTCACGTGTTTATAATTTTATTCTGGACAGTCAGCTGAACTAGTAGAATTAAGTTTCCCAAATAATTTATCTTTGCTAAATAGCAGGACAGAACAACTTGAAGTTGTTTACTGAATGTAGATGGGGGGGGGGGGCCACGCGGGATCATCCAAAGGGCAACCTGATTGTAGAACAGAACATAAAACACTTCAGTAACAAAACCATTGTAAAGCAAACCTGGCATCCTGGCTGAGCAGTCCAACACTTCATGCTGGATAAAAAAGGATGATGGGAATTAACAGACTCCAAGAGGTAAGCCCTAAAGTAAATTAATCGTCGGGGAGATTGTACCATAGAAGTGGCCCCGTAGGTCCTGGCATCCTCCTGCATGGTCCTCAACCAGTCAGCTTATGTTTCCCAGCTAATTTGAACCAGGCAGGGAGACAGAGTGGAAAACACCCCACAGCCCTGCAAATAATACTGTTTGAAGAATGAAATTCATTTGTTTCTCAGCTTTCATCGCTCTTGTTCTCACATTCCACCCACAGCGGGAAAATTAGGTGTTGATGTTTGCTCAGGATTTATTTACTAAAGGATTTACTGCAAGATTTTTGAAGGAGTTGTGTCCAGCTCTTCCCACTGGAAGGAAAACCATGATGCCCCAGCATCTCTGGAGAGAAGGGACATAAAGCCAGCATGAACAGCTCAGAATGCGTATGCCCAAAGAGGCAGGATCATTCTCTATGCAGGAAGGAAATTCCAGTTCCTGTGTAACCCCTGCAAAACGAGGAGGGAGAGCTCATGCTGTGACCACTTTTTAAATTTTTTTTTTAAAACCAGGTATAATAAGCTCCTGGGTCAGCCAGAGCTTCGACATCGACTGCCTACTATTTTTCTTCATAATGAGCTCCCTAAAGAAGACCAAAAGCCTTTGTAACTCAAACAAAGCCAGATTTCATCACAATAAACCTCAAATATGTAACTTATTAAACAGGGAAACCTCAAAGCAACTAGATCAAACAGAAGAGAAATAAAAAGGCTTATACCCAGCTCTCCCCCTAGATCATGGTGTCACTGCAGGCAGGCCCTCCACACTTGGTCCCAGCTAACCTAGAGACTTCCCGAGCTGCAGCGAACCCTGCCCCACACCTGGCGGTCCCCAGGCAGATCCCTCCATGCCCTCCCATAGCTGGCTGCCTGCTCCTGCTCCCCTGCGCATCTCTGCACCAGCCACCGGTGATCAGCTCCATGCCGTGGCCCCTCTACACTGCCACATCCTCCCTTCCCTGGGAGGTTTTTTGCAGAGCATGCTCAAGTCTCACTGCCAGCTCATTGTTTTGAGCCCCCCTTATTGAATTATATCGATGGCCTCCCAGCTCAGCGTCCAGGTCCTTGTAAAATCTCTTGTGGTCAGAACACCGACCAAAGTAAGATCTACTAGTTATTTGACCAGGAAGTATCTAGGAGATTACTCCCTACAGTAGATGCTCAATGTACGGGGCAAGGACCACACAGGAAGTTTAACTCTCTGAAGTCCGTGTGAGCTTTACAGCTGCTTTCAGTGGGCAGAAGACGAAGATCTATTTGCATCTAAATCTGATCCTTTTTCCTGAGGAGGACCATAAATTAAAAAAAGTAATAATCAAAATATAATAAATTCTGGCTAGAATATCAAGTTCAAAGTTTACTTCTGCCTTTAAGAAAAACAAGATACCATTAGACTTCATTAGATACACACTTTAGACTTATTGCTTATTAAAATGTATATTAGCTGTTCCCTACTACTTCAATGTATCAGCTGCACCATGCCCGTATTTTGTTTTCTAATTATATGAATGCTTCTACAGGTTATAATTGAAAATGAGATCAGTTGATAAACTGCTTTGATAAGGATTCCAACACGTACTAGGAAAAGAAGGAGACATCTATCCCTTCTGGTTTTGGTCCTTTGCAGTAGCCTTAGAAACGCACAGGAATTGCTTCTCTTCTGCTCTTGCTCATTTAAAGTCCACCTCTGTCCCGCAAGATACCCACAGTTCCTTGCAGCATCCCTCTCTTTGCTGCTTCCCTGGCCTCTCACCTCCATTTCCCTTTTTGTTGCCATTTGGCAGCCCTCTGACGCCAACCCCATCTTGTCGTCCCCACCCTGCTACCTCTTTGCCACTCCAGCAGCACCACCAGGTCCCCTTGGCTTGACCCCCTTCGCCACCCCCTACAATCTCACTGATAATCACTGTTACCAAATTGCAGCTTTCTGAAACACTTAATGACCATCACCCAGAATACGGAGGATCCTAACCGCAGAGGGAAACACCACTAATAACACAAGAAACTGCATAAGCTAAACGGGGTGAAGAATCAACAGTAATCCTCAATATTATATCAGAATTTAGGGTAATCCTTATCAGCTCACTTTCTAATAATGATTTCAGAGACAGCAGCAAACACAAGTGCTGTGCTGGCTGCCACACCTTGACCACAAACATAAAGTGAATTATTATTAGTGCAATTAACATGGACAACAAAACATTAAAAGTTATAGGTTTTTTACCTGCTTTGTGAAGCTGCTTACAGCACCTAAATCTTGTACCATGGCTCAAATTTAACTTTTGACATAGATTTGGCCTGAAGAGCAGGAGGAGTGGTTTCTTTTTAAAATAATTCCATTTTCAAAAATTACTTCTGAAAGACAAAAAACCTTGAGGGTATTTTCCTCTGTTCATAAGCTGAATATTGAAACTGGGTTACAAGAGAAAAGTAACCTCTACCATGTTTCTCACAACGTGGTATTAAACAGCATTCTTAGGTTTCTGAGTTATATTTGGTTTTAAATTGCTTTTAACACAGGAACATCAGGTTAATGAGTTTTATCCAGTTTGACTGGAGGCACTGAAGCAGACATTGCATGCATATAAGTCTGCTTCTTTTAAAGAATAAAGTAATTCCATATTATTTATTTTGGGGTGAAACAATAACATCTTTAGCATAGGACCGTGGAACAATCAAGAAAGTCTGGCAATTCTGATATACTGAAACATCAGAGGAGAGGGGGAAGAATTTATGAAAAGAATGAGACATTTCAGAAATCAAGCAAAATTTTTTTCAAGTGAAGAATCAAAGGAGAAGAGAGACTAGAATTTATTCTTTTTTTTTTTAAAAAAAAAAAAAAGGAAATCAGTACTTTCCAGCAGACCTTTTTATTCAAACCTTTTGCCTTCAGAACTCCAACCCCTTCAAAATACATCTCACCAGGGCATCACATAAACAAAGCAGACTGTGGGAGGTAGGTGTAGATTATCAGCTTTAGCTGCAAGACTTGTACTTCTGCATCTCATTTTCAGCAGAGGCAATGCAAAAAAGCAGAAAAACCTTTAAAATCAGGAAGCACATTTGACGGCAGTCTACAGAGCATTTTACTAACACCTGTTTTCATCAAACTGTCTTAATACTAGGGGTTTTTACCACTTGTGAGTGAATGCAGGAGCTATTACTTTAAATTAATTTAAAATAAAACAATTTTCAATTTGAAAGTTAAAATGCAAGTGTTCCAAGGAGACCTACAAAGCAGAAGAAAAAAAATAAAGGTCCCTTTTCCCTTACACAGTACTTGAAGTCACATTGGTTTTAAACTACCTTTAATACTGGTCTGTACAAACTGTTTGCATTTGGCTTGTGGGACTGAGAACACAAAGGTCTTTATGGAACCAGTCTAAGGTTGAACCTTCATTTTCTTGGAGTCTCCTCATTTTTTTTCTGTATCTCCTAGACTTTACTTCTCTATTGCCTTGCCCTAAACAAAGTATTTCCTATGATGAAAAGCAGCATATTGTGAGCTGCAATGTCGGATTTGGCAGCATCTCTCAAAAGGGCCCTTTGAATTCACTGAGAACAAGCTCCCTCCATCCTCTCCTTTCAGAAGAAAACAGGGGTCCATGTCCCATACAAGTGACACAATCTGTGTGGGACACAAGAGCTTCATCTCCAGGTCAGCCCCCAGGAGCACCAGACCAAGCTCCCTGGCATGAAGCAGAGACGCAGAGCCCAGATCCCTGGCCGCAAGCCCTGACCAGATCCAGCTGTGGCACAGAAAAGACAAATAATCCACTTGGGCAAGGACCATGTCTTTCCCCCCTCCATTTCAAGTCTTATTTACCAAGCATCCAAAGCCCACTTCCAGAAACGAAAGAATCATGACAGGAAAAAACTGCAAGATGATCAATCACACAAATGCCTAGCGAATAACCCAGCAGGCCACAATGTTTCTTTGGAGATCTGCAAGCAGCCAAGAGATGACAATACTCTAATTAAAACAGCAAGCTGCAAAATGTATCCAAAAGGCTTGCTTTCCCATCCAGCCCTGCTCAGATACTAGCAATGAAGTAAACATCAAGTTAGACTGGGAGTTGTTTCCATAAAGAAAATACAGATATTGAGGCACCCTAAAAACTCTTCTTTTTTTTCTTTTAATTTAAAATTGAGAGGACCATGTGAATAAAAGGGACGGTGTCTGAGGCAAAAGGACAGATGGTTCTGCTCCCAGAGCAGTGCACAAAACTGAGGCTTGTTACAAGCCTTTTATTTTACTTGGGGTTTTTTAATTTACTCTCTTTTCTCTCTTCACTCATCTATTCATCTACCCATTGGAGTACTGAAAATTCAAGTTCTTGTTCTTCCAATTCATATTCAAATCGAAACACATACAAGCACACGGCACAGCTTTCAGCGTAAAAGTTTGAAGAGTTTTGTTGTGGATTTGGGGGACTTTTTTTTTTAAAAGTGTATAACAAGCCAATTACAGAGGCTGAATCAGTACCTTTTAGATGAATACACAGGAAATGAGAGGAACATGGCAATGGTGACACATCTTCCAGCCTGAACTCCCTGGAACATGTGGTATATGCTATTATTTCATGTATAATGAGTAACTTGTAATGTGTTTATCTCATCAAGAAAACCACTTTTCCCCTCACTTTTGCATTCCCTGGGTGCTTAATGAAGTGGTTTTGCTTTTGATGAAGGTAAATGCATAAATAATCTCTTCAGAACGATTCCTCTGCTTTGGTAATGGTCTCTATAGATGCACTCACATCCTTAGCTGCCAAGCAAAAACAACCGAGGCCACCTGCTTCAAAGGCCAGCAGGTACAGGATATTTTCCATAAAGCAGAGTAATCAGATAAGGCCCGATGCTATTCTCATTCTTGAAGACATGCACAATGTTATTTCCTTTACATTGAGTCCCCATCCAGTTATATCCTCTGAGACCCCACTCGTACAACAAAGCAGGTCTGATCCTGCTCACGCTGGGCGGCAGCCGCACACGCTCGCGGCAGCCCTCATGCTACATGAATACAAGCTGCGCCCGCAGCACCCTGCAGTGCCAACGTCTCAGACCACGGAGGAAAGAGACGGTTCTGCCGTACAGAGCACAGTACCGGCCTCTCTGCAGGGACTCCTGGCCAGATAGCTGAACACCAGATCTCTCTGGCCCTCCAGCTGATGTACTAGCTACAACTAAAAGTCTTGCAGACTCTAAGGTGACCCAGAAAGTCAATGGGAAAGGTTTTTGCATCTGGAATTATTGAACCAGAAGAGAAAACAGGAACCAAGTACAGCAATGTCCTGCTGGGATCAAGCTTTTTAATGGTTTTATTGAATGGATTTCAATTGAAACATTTCAGACCCGTCCAATAAAATGAAATACTCCAGAGCAAATTTACCTGAAATAAGGCATTGCATTAATAGTTTCCTGGTGAACACTAAACACTTGCGTAAGAGCTAGGATATCCTGAATTTCCTGTTAGGAAACCATTCTAAAACCAAATTGCTGAGCAGTTCTAGCTATCACAGGGCTCTTACAGAGGTGGCTCCTTCCGCAGGGCTTGGCTATTTACTTTAAGGCACGTGGGCTCTGGTCTTCTGTCTTGATGCCCACTGTTACTTTGATTCTCCGTTTGCCATGGAAACATCAGAGGACTCGCTAACACGGAAGGCAGCAGCCCCATAACAGCCACACTACGATAGTCGACATAAATTTAGAATGGAAGTGAATCGTATCCCACAGAGCATACAAAAAAGTCTAGGGAGACAGAGCCTACTCAATCAAATCAGACATGGGAACTAATAGCAATGTTTCTGCAAAGAATACTAGAGACCTATAGGTATGAGAACCAGTCAGGAGGCCCTCATCTTCTGATTTATAAGGAAGTTGTCCTTGATCCATCCAGATCATTGCTCCAGTTCTGGAACAGTTGAGCAATTACTATCAACTGAACCATCAGTATTACAATCAGTAGCATAATGATACTTTTTCTCTCACATATAACATATTTCCTTCGCGCACCTTTACTTCTGGTTTTTAACCTTCAGAAAAAAAAAAATCATATGCTTTGTAATTAAAAAGAAAAAAAAAAGAAAAAAAGGATTTAAAGATAATAGTCACTACAATCACCGTAATAAATTAATGGGAAATACATTTAACTATTACCATGGCAATCTGGAAACTGTTTTGTTATAATTAAAAGGATAATTACCTTTCGCTACTTTAACAAACTCATGAATTAAAAATTTAGCACCGCTTTGCCAGAGTAAATTTATTTGCATACATTACAAATAACACGCTCTCATGGTATTTTCTCTTTAACTCATCATGTCTTCTATATGTATCTTTAAACCATGTTGTAGTAGTTTTCATTTAGGGGACAACAGTGCATACGTGCTTTCATTTTACTCAGCTAGGTGCACGCAAATTTGTTCAAAGCTAGAAAAATCCATGTAGAGCAAATAATTGTTTGGGCTCAAAAGTACAGCTGCAGCAGCACATTTTGCAGGTGCCTGCACCTCAGTTGTTACAGTGAAGAAAAACCCAATCAATTAAAAAGTCCATTTTTTCTGTTTTAAAACAATGCCTATGCTTTAAAAATCAAACATTTTCATCTTTTTATTTGAATTGAGTATGTTTCCATTTAATTTCAACTTCACTGGCAGTTAAAAAAATGGAAACTTTTGCCTATTTGGGCATCAACTCCTTCAAAATCTATTTATCGTCACTTCATATCCCCTTATCACCATTTTAATAATGGCTTTGGAGTTGTCACCAGCAAACCAAAAAAGCAGTTATCACAGTGCCAGGAGGAGATATCACTGCCATTCAGCCACAAGCAGATCTGACACGGATGAGCAAGACGGACGAACCTGTGCGCACCAAGTAAGACCCTATGCCCCTATGTGGGCAGGACCCTTCCTACCCACAGGAGAGCTTCTCACCACGCTTACTGCCTGTGCAACACGTTCACAAGAATTTCATATTCTAGGTGTGAAAAGCTTTTCAAGAAGCGGTTTATTTAGAACCACAATAAGCAATGGCACTGGCCATGAACTTACCTGCTCAAGATCACTACTGCACGCAGTAAGAAAACTCACAGTATCTCACTTGCACATAAATCTACAGAATAAAGTAATTTGTGGAAGTTACTTGGCAAATCATTTCAAATGTTAAATAATATGGTCAAACAGCCTGTGAGCAATTCAAAACAAGCAGAAGCAAAACGAAGCTTTTGCTATAAATTGTACGTCCAGCTCAAGAAATTAGGTTGAATAACTCACTGTTACGTTTTGGTTTGTCACCTGTTATGATACAGCACAGAGAAAAAATCTTTGCTGAAGAATGATTGTATCCTATTTAGAGTTCCATTCAGCAATGATTGTATATGGTTTGCAGGTGTAGGTCACGGGTGAAATATAGACCATGATTCCTGTTGCTTGAAATATAGATCGCTATAAACAGTCTTATAAAACAGGTACTGTCGGGAAAACTGCCACTCTTTTTAAACAGAAAAGGTAGACACATGCTTGTTACTCAGTTGAAATAAAGATGCTTCTGAAGACCATAAAGGGACACAAATTGAAATTATAAGAAAATATCAACTGTAAGGACATTTAGTATGTAATTATTAAAACAGAAGACCCTTAAGAAGTTGCATAAACAAGCTCAGTTCATTAACTCAGTTTTAAAAAACTAGTTCAGCTTCTGGAAAAAAACAGGACTGGTGTTAGATCCGTAATATATTTTAGTCTCTTTCTTTTTATCTATAAAAATGTATATTAAATGTACAATATTACATTGGAAGGAAATCCAAACATTAGCCAGGCAAAGAATCAGAAAAAAGCACATAAAGAGATGATATACATAGGCACTAAATAACCATCCACATGGAAAAATAAACATAAAGTGGTACATCTCAGGAATATCTGTGTAAAATATGCTACAATAATGCCAAGAGGTTCGGGGAGCAGCAAAACTAATGAAACTGAGCTTCAGACTTGGATCTAACAAGGTCTAAGATCTAAGTGAGACATTTCCTGATGCTGGCTTTTCGTAATGTGAAAGGAGCTCTCCTTGTGTGGTGGTGCATTTCCCCCCTTCCCCTGGGCCACGCTATGATCTCAGAAACTCCTGTTAGGCCTTAGCCATTGTGTAACGAGTTGGGCGGTTGAGCGTCCCTTGACCATACCAGGCACTCTTGCATGGCTAAGGTGGGGAGCGACACCGATCGTACCGGGAACACCAGCTACCTGATCAAAGTAGGGAACAAGAGCAGGGGATAATTCATAATCTCTGACAGCCCTAAAGCAATTCCTACCTGGGTCATAGCTCAAGTGAAACGATACCATTGTTATCGTGGAGCAATACCATAATTACTATCCCAGACCACCTTGGATAGTGGCCAAGATGGAAATTTACTGATGACTAAAGCCAATCATCTTGCAAACCTATAAACAGCGGTCCCAAGCGAGACCCTTTGAGCTCTCCTGGACCACAGTGGGCTGCGCCCAGAGTCTCCCTCTGACTGGGACACCTCTCAGAGTTCACAAACTCTCGAGTTTGTGATATTTGGAGGACTGCCGGGACCTGGGCTGAAACACTCCTCGGCCGATACACCCCTTTGCCCGTTGAGAAACACCAAGACATTTAACCTGATTATTTCACAGACTCGAGGGGGATTTTTAACAGTACCTTTATCTAGCTTTAGGCCTATATGTGTGAATTAATCTAGACCTTTTGCGTGTGTGTGTGTTTGTGTGCATTGACTTAGATAACCAGTAATAAGCATAATCTGTAATCAAGTCACTTTAGTAATTGTAGTAAACTTGATTAACTCACTTTGTAACTGTTAAATTAGTCAATGATTAAGTGCTGTCAAAATCTTATGATGTATCTTAAAACTGTGAATGCACTTTAAATTGCTGCTAAACGCATATAACTCCTTAGGCATAAACCATTGACCAGGTCTGACGTTAGGGGGTAGATCCAGCCGCCCCTAGACTTCACTCTGAGAAGGAGTTTAGAAAGCAAGGGGGTCTATTCTGAGCCTCATGACTCAACGGGAGGGTCTCCTTATCCCTTTTGTATTAGACACAAACCGTTGTCCAAGTCTGACACTAAGATTGAATCTAATCGGGTCTTCTCTGAACCTCGTGACTCAACGGGAGGGTCTTCCTTACCCTTTTGTCCTTAATCTCTGCATAAATCATTCCAACACAATTCTGACATGATTTTCCCTGTGTATACTTAATCCATGTAATGAGTAATAGAGTGAACCTCGTCATCAAATTCTGTTAAGATGCGCTTTTACAAATTTCTATTAAAATCACTTTTTGCTGATATCTTTGCCAGTGATTCTTTAAGCTGCCTCAAAACCACTCATGTGCAACATCTTGGTGGGTTCTCTGGTGTCCAACTGGCACGGAGATGACACTGTGGCTTTTCTGTCAGAAGGAGCCCTAATACAGACTCTCTTCTCTATCTAGCATTTTTGTTTCATGAAACTTACAGGAATTCAGTATCTTTGAAAACTCCACCTTTGCCAAATTTGGCTGAAAACAGGACACACACCTCTCCACCTCATCTCTTTAGGAAAGCAGGCCAAAAAAAAAGCTGGTGCAAAGGTTGCACCACAAATGGGAAACGTTTGACAGCGCAGAACTGTACCAATCCCTCTCCTGACAGGACTGAAGCAGGACCACAAGGAGAAGGTTGCAGGTTTTACTGGGGGTATCAGTGAGAAAAGCCAGACAATCTAGAAAAAGTAGTTGACTACTGGAGGAACTTACGTGGGAACAGAATTAGAGAATGAAGTACTGGTAGACAGAGAGGTCGGAATTTATCAGTACTTGATGTGTACTATCAAAACCAGAAATGACTTGGTACTACTAGACCGCACAATTTGCACACGATTGCAGAAGGAACTGCATCACTCCAGAGAGTTGAGGGAAACGGGCACAGTATTGCCATCGTTACCTGATGTTCACATGGATGGCCAACTAATCAAAGCCAACACAGTTCCCAGGAGGTGCAAGGGCTGCAGAATCAGGCCTCTCATGACTTGCTCAGAATCACACAGGAACTGTAGCAGAGCAAAAGCAGAAACTACACCTACCTTCAATTTGTTTTAACCTTTCTTCAACAGGACCATAAAAACTTCAGAATGTCATCTGAAGCACGCACACAATGCCATGCAGAAAAAGGCCCGCTCTGGCTTACTCTCTCACTACTGAGGATGATGCATACGGTCTCTGTGGGTTAGTGTTAAGGCTTTACTGTTGCAAGTGCAGCTTCACAGTAAATGGAAAGCCTGAAGCCCATGTCAGTACTTCTGCAGTCTGGCACCACCACGCTTTGTGGTTGCCAATTTGAGATTTTCATGGATGATAGTGTTCAGCAACACCAGTGACCATCTGTTTCTTCCTCCTCCTCTTCCTCCTCCTTCTCTTCTTCCTTCTCCTTTGCTTCTACTTAACTCAGTCTTAAGTGACCAAGATATCTTGAAAGCAAAGGCAGATTAAAATTTCCAGTGGATGATACAACATCTGCTGATTTAACTCCCAGGGAAAAGAAGAGAAGAAAATTGCAGGGAGGCTTTGAAAGAGGGTGTAACATAGAGAGTTAATGGGGAAAATGGAGTAGCTTGAAGTCAAAGTCATGGCAGTGATGTGATCTGACAGACTGTTTCCCTGGGTGGCAGGTGGAAGACCAAGGCCCCATAGAGGGTGTGTCGGAAACAGGAATGATGCGATTGCAGTGTGCTGTAACCAAAAATAAAGGCAAGCTGACCCCTGCTTATCTCCATAGCAGCCTGCTATGCAGGGGGGGCGAGCAGGAATGGAAATTAGTAGTTTCACTCAAGTGCATTGTCTCTGCTTTATACATTAAGTGCTTTAAAGCAAGCAATCATTTTGATGCTTTGCATTTCGATGCTTGCAGCCTACATCTTCCAATGACAATGTACCAGAAAAGTTTAAGCTTTCCTTCTAGGGATTTACATTGACCAAGGCATGCTCACACCACCTCTAATTCTGTTTTAGAATTAGATAGAGGCTTTGCCTTAGGAAAATTCAAATCCTATATCAGCAGTTTATCAGATGGTTTCTAGCTAAGGGACATATTAAAAGACAAGACCTGATTCTGCAGCCAAATGGACACATGCAGGCCAGTGAACTGCACACTATAAATAACCATTACTCAGCTAGACTGAGGTGAGGGTGAAGAAGAGAAAACATCCCACTCGGAGCAGACTCTCCCATGTGCTGAACTGCTCCTTCTTTCTGGAGGCACTGAAAACAAGAAACACTGTGGGTTCAGCAGGTCACATCCCTGCCCAGTCCCAGCTCACTTCACCATCTCAACATAAATTAAGAAACAGGCAGTGCTGCACAGAGGAAGGAATAGGGACTATTCCTTTTACCTTAGGCCTGATGTCTTTGACATCAGCTTTGTGCTGGTGCGACTGTTCTGGTTAGGAGTCGAGTCAGACCACAAGCACAGCTCTCTCCTCACTATGATCCCAAAGATCCCTGGGGAAGGATGTCTAAGAGAGAGTGTCAGGACAGGGCAAGCATGCAGCAACACACATCCCAAGCCCTCAGCCAGCCAGCAGCAGCATACAGCTCAGGGACTTTCCGAAGAAAAAAAAAAAAAATTACTGAATGGGTTTTTCTTCTGTAAAGATGCCCCTTCCCTTTCCAAACCCACATAAACTTTTATAATCTACAACACCCTCTGGCAAGGACTTCCACAAGTTATGCAGTTGGTGAAGCAGTACCTCCTTTCATTTTGAACCTGCCAGCTGCTGGTTTCAAGTGATGTCACCAATTCTTTTTTGGGAAAGACAGTAATTTCCCTATTCACCTGACGCAATTTCTTCAGACCTGACTCATTCTCACCGAGATAGGCATCTTCATGCCAGTGGATATATTCCCTTTCCTGCAGAAGAACACAGATGTTGCCTTCCTAACTGCTAATTTTTATCTTTGCTCTTAATTGAAATTACCTTCTGCATCCTTAGTTTTATAACTAAATGTCCCGTATGTTGACGGTAATGCAGTTTATAGAAATTCAGTTGAAGAAAGTAGGTAAATTTCTTTAAATAATAAATATTAGAAAGATATCCATCAAAGTAAATTGAAATTATGGTACTTGGAAATTAAATGGTTAAAAATTATAATTTCTTTCAAATTTAGAAAGCACTCCAAAGTTGGTTCTTTCTGTGGCCGCAAAAGACATCGTATCATGTTATTTTACAGGGAAGCATTTCAGGCAGTCAACCTAACAATTTCAGCTAATTCAGCTCATGCTGTTGGACCTCATGTAAGGATGGAGAACTAAATGGCTCTTGCATCTAAGGAAATAGAGTAGCTTTGACTTTACTTACCAAGAACCCTATCTATCAGCATGTGTGCATTTGGGTACGTCAACCACCTCTCCAAACAGCCAAGTTTGTGTTGATCTCAGTGAGGACCTGTATCAATACTGCCACCATTACCTCCTGCAGAAAAAGATTTTCTACCTGTTCAAAAGCTAAACTCTTTATTTTTTGCAATTGTGAAGATGAGATACTAGCATACAAAGCAAGGCTAACACAGTGCTGACTTGACAAACAAGCAATGTGTCTTGCAAAGAACTGGAGGACCCAAAAGGAAAGATATCTGTTGCTAAAATAAGCTAGTATACTTTAAAAGAGGCAGATATCTCCAGTCCCATACTGCAGCAGCAAAAACCTGGAGTAACAATGACTGCAAATATTATGAAACCTGTAACCACAGTATGACTGAATAAGCCTTCAACCAAGTGTTACAAGAAAGGAATTCCAGTGCTCAGCACAATGTAATTTTAGAGGGAAGTGGATGTTCTGTTGTGATATAACATAAATGAATATAAATGAATTAAACCTCTTTAAGAGCTTCTCAACAATAATGTGTATTAAATGCTCAGAGAAATTCCTCCAGGTAGCAGTGATTAAATAAATGTAAAATGGTTTCCTATTAAAAGGGCATGATCCTGTGTCAGGAAAGAAATGTTTGACTTCCTTTTAACTCCAGCTTCAAAGCATCTACGTTGAGCACAGTAACATACACAGGACAGGTCAGACTCAGCATCCAGCCCCAAAAAGGAGTCTAAGGAGCAACCCAAAGCTCATCAACAGCGAGATCAACACAGTGCTCCCTCAAGGAAGGACAGGTACTATCAAGCCAGCACAGCTCCTAAGGTAGACAGGACTTGCTGGGAAGAGGACATAAGGATAAGAAAAGAGCCAAGTTCATTAATGCCTTCTGTTGGTCAGTTGCTATTATACTGTGTCTTTGGCGAATGGAGATAGCATCCTCCCTTCACCCCAGAGCGAATGGCTGCCTGGGCCCAGCTGCAGCAGTCAGGTGCAGGGGGAGGCAAGGATGAATCATGCACTCCAGTGTTTTAGCTGGGGAGGTCTATGTCTTAATGATTGGTTTAACAATTATTTATGCACAAACAATCTCCCAAATGTTCTCTGCAGAAAAAATACAGCAAACTAGCCACAAGCTTTCGATTGACTCATTCCCCTGCATCACATATCCATCTGAATGTTACAGGGTTGCATACCAATAGGCAATTGATCCATGCCTTAGAGCCAGTAAAACACAAAGCAGCTGACTGGTTTTCTGCTAGAATGCAAAAAATTCTTCCCAGAATTCCCTATTTAAACCTTGCTACTGGCTTCACTTAAGGTGAAATACAAAGCAAACACTGGGGATTTGGGTCTGGGCAAAGCCAGAAAAATGTTTGCACATGTTAAAAATATATCTACAAAACTACTGAGTTTTAAATAGATCGCCTCAGGAGCTGCTAACAGTAATGGGATGTTCAGTGGCTGAAATGCCTTTAACAAAGTAGTGATAACCATACCTCCTAATTCAAGCATCTCTCAGGTCAGGAGATGCCCTGTCTGTGAGAGAGAATCGGTCAACGTCCTCTACAGCACAGGAATTACTGTGACAGAGCACTGTCAATCTCATCGGCAGGGCCAGCTGCCTGCCTCCAGCCCGGTACAATAGCGGGCACTCACAAGGCAGACGAATAAAAGCAAAAACTTGTTACACACGATTGCCAACGGATAGCAGACCATGAGAAGTGGGGATACTCCAACCAGTCCTCAGGGTAACAGAAAGGCATCTAACATGGTGTAACTTGTGTTTTCTGCTGTGCATCACAGCACATAAATGATGCCATTTAGAGAAAGAACCAAGTTCAGATTTGCAGAATTAGTCCAGTCTGTCGAAGCTTTGGTCAGCTTTTCCAACACCTCTTACTTTGAGCATCAGCACTTCTTCATTTTAAGCAAGAACAAAACCCCAGTTTTTCTGCAAACTTCTGAAAAGTTCAAGTTGTGATGACTGCAATTCAGCCCCTGCTGATATTTGTCAGTGGCAAGCTGTAATTTGTTTTCCTAGCACTCCTACACCTTTCCTCTTCCCATTTGCCTGCTTTGTCCCCTCCTTTCATTCTGCTGCACACCAAGTTCACAAAAGTCTAGCAGTAGGGACTATTTTGTTGTTTCTACAGCACCTGTCATTTATAATTCCTCACCTCTCCAAGGGTTTGGAATCACTATCTGCTGTAAATACTAATTCCAACGATACTTTTTTTTTTTTTTTTTTACCATAGATCTCCTTCTCCTTTGTGGCTTCTTTTTCTGTTTTTTATTTTTCTTTCCAACTTCCTAAATTTCATCTATTTCTCAGCTGTAATATGTTCTTAAGAAAAAAATTTGTGTATTCTTTTAGATGAAACCAGTCTTCTGCACTACAAACAGTAATTATTTCATGTCGCGCACACACAAACACACATTTCTTGTCACCAAGTGCCTGACAGCATTTCAAATGTTGGGAAAAGCTTCTGTGTCTAATAAAATGGAACAAACTTGCCACTGTTGATTTTATATAACTTACCTTTGTAAGTTATATAAAAGAATCCCACCCCACACCTAGAGCAAAGAAATTTGGCCGCGACACATTTAAATTAAATGCCCAGTAGAGTTTACTAGTTGGAAACTAGCGGAACAAGATTTACTGAAAGCAGTTAATGGTCAGATAGCCTGAGTAGGAAGTTTTAATTGAGACTTACTAGAATTGGAGATTCAGGAAATACAGGCCTGCAGATAATTTTGAAACAATTTTAACTGCAGAGCTCCAAGTTCTGACTGGCACACGTCACAAGTTGTCAAGGACTGGTATCACTGCAATCATCAGCAAACTGTCCTTCCTGATAGCATCAGGCCGCAAGAGCTTCACCTTCACTCTGCTCCAGCAATAATGATAATTTCAGCACTAAAAATGGGAATCCTCCTAACACCTCTTTGCTAGAAGGAAAGGGAAAACCTCTCCAACTTTTAGAATAGTCAAGAAAATTAACTTTTCTGTTCTGTTCAGGACAGAGAGAAGCAAACTGGCAGAGTCAAAGACCAAGGCAAGGCATACGGCTAGCTTTTCCCCATCCCTGCCATCAGGGTGTGCTGAGCCCTAAAACAGGTGGAAAGAGAAATCAATGCTTAAATGTGCTCTGAGAATTGCACCAACTCCCAGCCCAGCTCCAAATGTTGGTTGGATGCTCTAAATTGACATGATGGAGAGGGCTGGCATGCTACAGGCCTGAAAAACCAGGAGATGTAGCGGGCTTCACCGCCTCCCTCCTTTCTCAACACTCACCCTCACGCTGCTTCAGCACTGCACAGTGCCTTCTCCCAGTGCCTCTGCCTCTCGCGGGATTTTGGCCTGCATACATATAAATAGCTTTAAATATACATAATACTGCTATTTCTTTAAAAAGCCCTTCTGCTACATTGTTACTCCTGTGCTGAGAAAAATCATCCCAGGACTCCTTGCAATGCAAGCAAAGGGCAGGCGCAAGCACAGAGCACCAGCACAGCACCCTGCGCCCCGGCTCGCAGCTAGCGCCGAGCACAGTGCCTCCAGGAGGGCCCTCTTCCCACGGCCGCTGCGTGCAGCAATTCCCTGCCCTCCGTGAGGAAAGCCAGAAGGCTATACCTTTAGAAAAGAATAAGTTTACAGGTAAGCCGAGGTAAAAACAGCATAACCATCCTGTGACAGCGCTTCCTTCCATGATTCCTCCTCCATCCTCATTACAGGACTAAACTGCTTTCTCTTGCATCTGCTGCCACTTGTGTCTCGTTTCAAATGAAAACCACATTTGAGGCTCCCTCCCAGCAAAGCACAGGGACAGAGCTAGGCTCTTTACAGATTCAACTCCACCACCCCCGAGTGCCAGGGAAATAAATATATGGTATTTCAGAGGCGTAGGACATAAATTCTGGCTTGGTTTAGAACCCTGTGGGCAGTAAAGTGCTCTGCCCATTAAAACATAAATTATCATCTGAGTATAGCTGATGAGAGGCTGGGACTAATAGGAAGTGGTACTAAATCAGAATTATAGGAATGCTCTTTCCAGTCTGACTGTAGGAATTTACTCTCCTCCCCAGTGTGCCTCAAGATGGCAGATGAAAATTAAGGCTAGTTTGTATGGGAGCTCAGAAGTAAATTGTTACCCTCCCCAAATACATCCTTATCAATAAAGTATCTTCTTAATCCCATCAACTATGACTGTAGAACACCTGTCATCCCTAAACTTCCAAGTCTTTATGAAAAGAAGAGATTTAAACTCACAATCATCCTCCAAATCAGGTAGCAGCAGCATTAACAGTAATACTAGGTCTACCGGGAAATTGAGCCTGGCACTCATTACCAGAGCTGTGCTTTCAAAAAAATCACTCAACATGGTGGCTATGAATTTTCTTCGAAAAATCTGAACCTATAACACAACTGTGCTGAGCCCCCTTGGAAAACCTGGTCCTGTGGAGCATACAGAAACCCCTGTGCTCTCTCAAAGATTCAGTCCCCAAGTCCCCACACCGACAATTGCTTCTCTACAGATCCTTTTTCCCTCCACCATTAGGTCCCATCCAGAAAAAGATCAGGGTGCAGCACCAGCAGCAGCTCTGCACCACCACAAGTTTCATTACTGTAAAGCACAGTGATTACGTACACATAGAAATCATCCTGGAAGTTGGCAAGGGCTATCACCCTGCCTTGTAGCTTCATCTCTTCTCAAAGCTGAGAACTGAAATCAAGGTCTACTGGCTCCCAAGCAGCAGCTTTCTATGAGGAGTTCTAATGTAAAGCAAAATTTTACAGCTGTTTTTATAGCAAGGGCTACAACATTGACAGAACTTAAACTAACAGCACAAATACCATTGCAGTAAGTGGAGGGGACTTCACCACAAACATTTGCTTGAGTTACTGGCTTTACCTCACTGAGGACAGGCATTATTAAGTCAACTTGTGAGATTTTTCTCAACATTTCTGTCAATTAGCTCCTATCAGCCTAGCAAGCATGGCTTCAGTTCCTATCGTGCCAGCTCTTTATCTCAGGGAAGGCCTGTTACCCTGATTGTAGAGATGGAGAATCGAGGCAAAACGCAATAATTTAGTGACGTACTCAGCGTAGCATTTAAGTCCACAACAGATCCAGGAATTTAATCCAGATAATTTCAACTTTTCCCTATAGTTTTAACCCTGACCAATTCTTAACGCCTCTTCTGGGAATTTGGAAAAGTAATCATGACAAGTTTAAAGTGCTTGGAGAAATCAAAACTGCCAGCTTATTTATGATCTACAGATAAATCAATACATTCAGATAAAGTTTCTGTTTGCCAGTAATATTTTCTTTGACTCCTGAATTTACCCTTTTCTCCAGATGCTCGTTTCCTAAGCAATACTAACTCACATCTCTTATTTATGGTCCATCTATGCTATTCTTTGCTCTCCATTCCACAACAGGGCTAAAAGACGCTATTGAGATACAGCTCCTAGAGAACGGCTGTTCACTAGCTCACATCTAGAAAGCGTTGTGAGTGTCACGAAGAAAGATTGCACTCCACTTCCATTTCTATAGTCTGTAACGCGTGCTTCCGGATGTATGTCCCTGGGCACTACTGAGAAAACAGGATTCTTGACACAGATATGTATTTTCTAAATGATGATCGAAAGCCAAAATAAATCGCATGTCAATGTTTAGGAATAGACAATAGCTATGGGTTCACAGCACCCAATGTGCTCTGAACGACTGTGGAGAAATCCTTTTCACTCTAGGTTTGGCTTCTTGCACAACTTGCACTACATAACTAAAGTTACTTAAACTCTGCTGGAGACCTATATAGAGCAGAATAGCCACAAGCTAAAGCAGATTACAATGGCTTCTTGTTTTTTCCCTCCCAACACAGTGATGTCCTATTGTCCATTATAAGTAAAGTGGAAAATCAGTCTTGCATTGAAATGGCAGGCCTTTGCGACATACAACACAATTGGACTGTGCTTCCATACCATCTGAACTAAACAGGAGTGGAATTGTTACACAAGTCCCAAGGTGCCACTGATCTGAGATGTGGTTTTTATTTATTGGAGAAGACACTTGCATACTCTGGGAAAAAGTTATTTGCTGGCCTTAAATCATCCATGCAGGAACAACTAAAGAAAGCCCGCAAATATATCAAGAAGAGATTTAGGACTGAATACGGAAAGACAGGACTAGGTTTAAGAGCCAGGGGTGCAGAAAGCAACATATTTTAGAATGGAAGAGCTATCTTGCCTCCAGTGTTCCAATGAGCACTGCACAAAGATACTTTTCACTTTCAGAGCAGGCCACGCACCAGCCAGAAGGATCACACAGTCTCGCAGGCTATGGGGATGCTGGGTACTTGGGGTGGGATTTTCAGAGACCCTAACAGCTCCTGAAGGACTGAATTCAAGTTCAAGCTAGTAAGGGTTTCCTGTCTCAGAGATCCTCCCTTTTTGGTATGTTTTTTACACAGGGTTTAGGACACGAGTCTTACATTTCTTTGGACGTACAGCTCAAGGCGTATCCTGAAAACGAAGTCAGCAGAGAGGGGGCCAAAGGGGCAGTATCCTGCCCCCCTACCCACCAGAGGATCTGAGGAGCAGATGCTGCCCCTTCTCAAAAGGGACAACCATGAGAGCCATGCAAGAGGTTTTTTCATTGCAGTGACCGAACCAAAACTACTATCTTGCTGGTTTCATAATGCCCAAAACAGTAACATTTTGAAACAGAAAGCCTTGATGTAATTTCCTCTGTCTCTCATTACAATGTTCTCCCAAGAACTTCACAAGCTCCTCTGCTGGCTGTTGTTCAGCATGTGTCGTAGTGGGGCCAGATCCAACGCCCAAGCTGAGGAATGGCCATGTCTGACACGTGGTCTCATCGTGCTGCATGGTCGTATTTGCCTACTGCACTACGCAAATCATGCCAGCCACACCAAAATAACAGGATTAGTAAATGTTATTAAATTCCAAAGAGTACAAAGCATGCCTAGCCCAGACATCATTTCCTTGTCATTAATTCGTACTCAACACTTCATAAACTTTTATTGTAAAGAATGCTTTTGGAATTTAAAGAAATTCTGAAATTCAGCAATATCCAATGATCATGCTCAGTATGTACTCTGCATGAGAGAGAAATTGTTGTGTCTGTTTGCTGTTGTGAAGTGGTAACCCATATGTTCCTCACATTAGGAAGATATTTAATGTGTGCCCTTGGCAAATAACAGACTATGGAGCATCTGAAACAAAACAGAATCATCACCCAAAGATGAGACATATTTCTGTTAAAAATATATTTAAAAAAAAAAAAAAAGGTTTTCTCAAGGAAAAAAAAGAAACCAAGAAGCATCTATTTACAGTAAATTAAAAAGATATCTATCAAATCTCACTTATGGTAATATAAAACTATTCCCGTACTTTAATTATTATGACGAACTGGTCTCCTGTGGCTTGTTCATTTCACGCAGCTAAAAAAAAAGTTAACAGTCTTCTAATTATATCAGTTTTCTGTGTAAAAAAAAACTGGCTCACATTTATTACTCTGTCTAGGGAAGCTATGGATCATCTTGCTATTCACTTAATGCTTTTAATTTACATATCAGAAATACTAATAAGTGTGGTGTTATTAGATCATATTCCCTTTTACTTCCAACCCAAGAAAATGGTCCATTTTGTTTAGCTGCCACAATTAAATTAATTTATTTTCCTATGGCATGGTTTTTGATAAGCACTTTTATCAGAAGTTTGACTGTATTAAGCTTAATAGGACGTCTCTCATTAAAATAAAATGTAAAAAGAAAATATGTTTCATTAAAATCAAACAATGGCTTTGCCCCCCACCCAACCTCATTTTGGCTTCATTAGCATATTTAATAGAGGAGATAATTGTGGCTTTCGTTTGAACAAGAGCCACAATCTGAAGTTCTGCATTTGTTTAAAATTCAATAGATTATTTCAGTATCACGTGACGAGCGGCAGTGCTATATATAGAGACGGCCGAAGCAGAAAAATGGCAAAGCAGCTAGATTTGGCACATTTTGGATTTGTTTGGCATTGATTTTCTGTGGTGCTCACAGCACAGTACCCAAAAATTTGCTCTTCACTCCCTAGAGAATTTACAATATATTCCAACAGTATCAATTAAAAGATATCCTATAGTCCCCTGTAGACACAGAAGTGTCTGTTTGAAAAGGAACTGACCCATAGCCTAGAAAACCAACCTCTAAACATGCTTTAATGGGAGAGCTCGTTCTTGTTCCCAGCAGAAACAATTTCTGGTGATCTTTGGGATCACTACTGGTTAGGCCTCCAAAAGGAACAGGAAAATACAAATAATTTTTCAAAAGACAAAAAAACTACCTGAAAAAACTCAACTTTCAGAATAGGACGAGAGGGATGTTTGAGCGAGAGACTTCTTGCTATTTCATCTGATTTCCCAAACCCTGTGTAAACTCCCACTTCTAATCTGTTTCATCCAGGTAGGATGCAGCATTCCCTACCGTGCCTGCCTGTCCAATGGCTCTGTGGTTTGAAGCTCCCTTACCATTCCCAGTAAGCAGGGATAGGAGACTAACCCCAGGGTCCAACAGATACCGACACTTGACAAAGAAAAGAAGAACACATTCTGATTTTGGCTTGATGCTGGATAGGAAAGGAAAAGGAGCTTCACAAAGATCTTGGGGTTGATTCTCAGCCATACAGAGATTCTTTCATGCTACCAAAATAGTGGAAAAGAGTCTCAGTGTAGGTGAAATTTGGGCCTCTCACAGATAAGCAGAAACTGCTTAAGAATCTGGTAGTACACCCTCCTGGTAGGTAATAGGCTAAGGAAATAAAATGTGCAGTGATCAATGTTGTGTACACATCCCATCCATCATTGCCTGAATGGATCCAGAGAGTGATTTTATCCTAATAACACAATGTCAGTTAGGATCATTCTTTTGTTCTTCTGGCACCTACTCCATTCTTCTTCTTAAGAAGTTTCTCAAGAATTTTCTAAAGTTGAAACTTCTGCCTAACCAGCTGTATTGCTATCTCATAGCCTCTTTAAACAGATTTCTGCTCACAGCTGAACAGACATTAGCTGCCGTAACAAAGCAGCAGCCCATATGCAAAGTTTGCTTGTTTGCACCATAGTGTCCAGTGCTTTAACTCAAAGCCAAAATGTCCATATGGCCGCTGGAAAAAAAGAAGGCGGGGGGGGGGGGAGCAGAGTAAAATGTTGAGTTGCTTCTGCTGGAAGCAAAAAGGGATTGTCAGTGCAGAAAGTGGATTAACACCTCAGCAGTATAAACGTAAAGTTTGTCATTCTGCTGTACAATACAGCGGCTGGGAATTGAACAGACACAGCACAACAATTTCTTCTAACTCCTTTTTCTTTCTTTCTCCCCTCTGGGCCCAACCTCCTACAACACGGGACCTCCGAGACCTGCTGGGATCACAGAGTGCATGCTGCAGATCTGAGCAGCCCACATACATCTAATAAAGGCAAAATGGCACACCGAGTTCATGACACTATTTATATAAGGCAAAATTTTTCATCAAGCTGTTACCAAAGACTACGCTTCATAAGCTGCTCATATATCACACATAGGGGAGCTAAATAAAGAGGGTTGTCTTCAGCGCCAAGATCAGTTTTAGAGGAAAACTCGCATTTAAAGCCAAACCAGAGCTAAGTTTGAATTTTTATTCCAACAGCTGGTAAGCTATACTCTTAAAATTCTAGCCCAAAATAATGAAAAAAAACTTTCAAAATACAAGTCCCCAGATCTCTGGGCATTTCTGCTTTTTAGGGCTGGCCCAGAAATAGTACCTTTTCAAAGTGCAGTCCTCTGAGAGTCCCAGCATCAGGAATACTTAAATCAGAACTGAAAATTACTGTGTTGGTTTCAGACCTGCATTTGGGCAGGAGAATAGCAGCAGCAGCAACAGAAATGATTGCACAGAGGAAGCAATCTGCCAGCCCCTGTGGAGAGTACCTAGAGCATATGTTCAGTGCAGCATGCAAACATCTTTGATTGTACCAGGCAGATCAACAATGCTCTGGCTACACGTCTTTAACAGTAGGACACAGGAGATTGTGGCATGAGGCTTCTCTAACACTGCTGCTGCTGTCTGAGTTTATTATATTTATACATTTTATGGATCATGACTTCTGCAACTCTGAACATACAGTGTGCTGGTCACAAGAATGGGAAATGGATGGGGCATACAGTGGGATCCTGGTGACTAACAGGCTGGTTTAACCACTTCTGCTGCAGTTTTCTTTAGACTTGTCTGAATGCTATTTGCATTTTCAGTCCTGCTGTTGCTTGTATTTGCTCCTGAGCTAGAGTGAATTCAGACATCCTTCCCGTCTGCACAAGGTTTCCTTGTACACAACCCTTGGCATTTCTTCAGGCAAACCTGACAGAAATACCAGCGCTCAATTTACTGTTGTGCCATTGTTGTCTTACCTAGATGGCTCCTAGACTCAGGTTCGCTGAAAACAAGACTTGTGGACCTGTATGCCCCTAATATATACAGCTGGGCAAAGAATTGATTTTTTTTTAATGTGACTGAATCTGAAAAAGAAAAAAGTTGCAGTATTTCTTCAAATCAGATCAACCAAAATTAAAAATTTTATCTCATTCTTGGAAAGTCAGAGCCTGCACCTATTGAAAGGCACAGTAAGAAAATTTTAAAAGAAAGTAACAATTCAAAACAAAGATATTTAAAAAAAAAAAAACAAAAACAAACCCAACCCATCTATTTTTCCAAGGTCTAGAGAAAATATGGATCAAATGTTTTTTCTCATTTTTAGCCTAAATGGTATGTACGTATAACTAATTTTGGTTGACACAAAGATTCACTTTTTTCAGTGAACAAATAAATGTTTGTCCAGTTCCACAAGTAACTACAGATAACTGAGAACGGATGAGATTTTTTGGTTTGTTTATTTTGTTTTGAAACAAAGCAAGGTACGAGACTAGAGAACTTCTTTCTTCTCCCTAGCTCCCATTATACCTTAGCAGTTCCCAAGTGCCTGCCATGCTCCTTCCATGCCAAATTTCACAACCACAATAGCAAGAACATAAAGAAGTTATTTTGTGTCATTCACTTGCATTTTGAAATGAAAATTAACTTCACAACCTTGAACAATCAATAGCTTCAGATAATTGAAACAACAATGGAAATTTTGATCTCCAAAATGTGATTACCCAAACCACAACTGGGCCAGGACACGGGGTCTTTCAGCCACATTTCTGAGAAGCAAATGCCAACTTCCCTTGTATCTCTAAGTATTACAGTGTTATTTTTACCCGTCAGCAAAAATTAGCACTAAACCAGTCTTTTATTTCCTTTTCTTCCTGAGAGGAAACACCAGAGCTTTTCCTGGTGTACATAGCATTCCCCTTTTTACCATTTATTCCATTTATTTTCTGAATCTTGGCAAGATGCTAACCTAGTCTGTATAACCACAGGCTACAGTACTCCAACTGCCAGACATTAATATATCTGTTTTAGTCACTCATCCACCCCCAAAATTGACAGTTTGAAGAATTACCAGCTCCCAGTACATGAAACTTAACTAAGCCTGGACAGCTGTATCAGTGAACAACCTAGATTTCCATGTTAATATGACCTTGCTCAACACAAAGCACTTCAGGTATTTTATCAGCTTGTCTGTGAAAAGCATTCGATCTCTTTAGAGGTATAAAGCAGGAAAAAGAAAGCACATTTTGCCTAACTATGAATTTACCATGCATAGTTGAGATGCACAGCTTAGATCAGCATCCATAACTAAAATGAAATGAACAGCCTGTCAGGTGTGAATTGCAGGCACTAACCATAATCTCCTTCTCTCTTCCAAATGCTCCTCACTGTAACACCTATGAGAAAGGCAACTAAACTGTTCCTCTGAGAGCAATTGAAAAGCCTATTAAAAAACAAAAAAAAAAATCTTCAAAATAAGTACACTCTTCACTCCCCCAGGCCCTACATCTCCCAGGCAGCCAACTTGATTGAGAAATGCAGACATTCATCAGTGCCAGATCCTGCCCAACTGGTAACCGCTCTTGACATGCGATCTCCCGCTCCATTCATGCACTATTCATGCTTCATATTGTCACAGCTTAAAAGTTTGATGAGGGTATGGAAAAGAAAGAATGGGGCACAACTACATAAAATGAGGAATAGCACCGAATAGATGAATAAAAAAACCAGACTCCTCCTCCTAACACAAGAAACTGTGGGACATGTAATTGAACTTAAGGCAACAGTCTTTTAGAAATATTTTTATTTGTACATAGTTCAATCTTAATTTGTTGTAGAGTGGCCCAAGATGCCACTTAGGTCTAGAATTTAGAGGAATTTAATTAAAGGGTAATGACTGATTTCTGGAGTTGGAAAGATTTTGCTCTCATTTCCACAGAACAATTTCCTGAGCCTTCCTCAGCAAGCTCTAACCACGGCTTTGATCATGGCCAGTAAAAAGAGGGCTTCCAGCTCAAACCAGCTGGGTAAGAACGATCTTCTGTACAGTACAGATCATTAAAAAAGCAGAACAACTTCTCAGGCTGCAACAATGCAGGGAGGCTCTGGGCTCATAAGAAGTGTTTGATAATAATGAAAATAAAAGCTGGGATGAAGAGGGAAAACAAAGAAAACCAAAACAACCCTCTCCTTCCTCAAAAATAAATAGTACAGGATGGCAAACTGATGCAGGATAATCTAGAAGAGACTCTTCAGAGCAGAGAACAAAAGACAAGCAGAGCTTTCGGAGTAAGAAGAGAGGCCGGAAGTTAAAAACAAGGAGCTGCAAATTATTGCAGAAAGGGAGGAAAGACCACAAGTACCTTCAACAATTATACGGTGACAGCAATACGAATGGTTGTACGGCGTCTTCCACCACAGAGTACAAAATTGTCATTAACTGAAATGGGACTTTCTTGGACTGTCAGTGGGATACCAGCACCTAAAGAAGTATCTACAGGCTTGTAATTGTTGGGAGAAAGATCATCCTAGAGCAGGCGGGATAGACAAGCTAGAGAAAAGGCTAGAAAAGAGGAGGGATTAGTAACAACAGAGGAAGGATCTATTTTCTGGGACACTACACAGCAATGGCTAACACTATTTTTGTTCAGCTGAGGGAGCTGGGCCATTGACTTCAATAAAAATAAAATTGGGCCTTAAAGTTGTAATGAACTATTTATTAATTAGTATGCCCTAAATGTTCAGAAAAAGCTATTACTTAATGTGCATTATTCTCCTTTCCAATCTTCTTTAAATGAAAGGAGTTGATTGGATTAATGATAGGATTGAGAAATACAGACTCTTGCCATCTGAAGATGCCCAGTTACATCATTTTTCGCTTAAATTTCATCAAAAGCTAGTACAAAAGGGACATCAATGACACAAGAGCAGAGCCAAATGCATCTGGCTTTACTGAGTATAATTGTAATATCAAGTGCCTTGTTGGGTTGTGTCTTTTGGAAACAAAAACAATCCATTGTGATGCTCTGGAAAGGTTCCTTCTCATCTGCATGGAACTCATTTAAAAAGGATGATTTAAAACAAAAGAAACATTATCCAATATTAGAAGTAACCGTTAGCAAGGCTCATTAATGCAATGCACTGAAGCTTCAGTCTCTGCAATTCTATTGCATAGCTAAACTACTGTAATTAAACCATAGTTCCTCTGTGTTATTTAGCAAAGTAAATAATTACACCATGCCCCTGAGGTTTATTGTTAATTTGTAGCATCAGGCAGAAACCCTTGCTGTCATTTCTAAACCTCCATTTTATGGGATCATATCCCTGTAGTGCTGCCCTGTTACTGTACTGAACATCAAAGTACTGCACTGACATTTTATCCTGTTGTGTTTCCACATCATGAATACCAGTCATTACACTCCCTTATATACATGTGCATTTGTATCCAAGGCAGCCATTCAAACTTCAGACCTTACAGGCAGGTCTGAAATAATCAGCGTGGGTTTATTTCACAGGGAGGGAAAGCTAGTGTTTCCCCTATGCACCGAAAAGGGTCTGGATTCATTCACTTCCTGCAATTTGACTTTTTTTTTTTGGTCCAGAAACATAAATGTTAGCACAGCAGGACTACAGTCACTTCCAGCATCGCTCCTCTAATTTAATTAAAGACAGGAAAACAGAGCAACACGTAATAATAATTCAAAAAATTTTTAAAACCGTTCTACGCCCCTCTACCTCTGAAGTTTTTAGGGCATGTTTAAGGCACAAACCTGTTCTGGAACCCCCAAAACAAAAGAAGGCTGGCAGGATTACAGCTACAGCCCAGCCCGGGAGCTGTAACAGTGACAACCAGTCCATTTTTAATGGCATACTTAAACATCCAACATCCCTATGCAGTTTGTAAGGATGGAAAGAGGAAACAAAAGCACAATGCCCCAATAATCTCAGTATTCAAGCCAAAAAAAATTGTATTCACCGACATCCCAAAAGATGAGACCACTTATTCCCACATATCAGCAGGAAATTTAATACAGATGTCAACTTTAGTCCTTCCAGTCTGGGAGTTGCAGCTTTCTGCTCCTAAGGAGGAAAACACAAGGTTTCTCTTGTTTTCATGCTCCTCCCAGTGGCAGAAAGGAAAGGGCCTGTCTGCTGGCAGCAAAGCAGAGACTTTTTTCCCTTCCCTCTGGCCATTCCCACAGTCCCTTTTAGCTAAGAGCCAGGAAAGACTCATCGTGATGCTCTATGTGCCCAGGATGAATCAGGAAAAAGCTCTCTTATGTGACCATGAATTTAATATTCCATTGCCTTGGAAAGCCTATGACTATATGTCAAATATAGTGATAGTAAAGGTGATGAAATAAAGGCATCCAAGATAGGGAAAACAGACTCAAGAAAGAAAGAAAGAAAAACTCTTTCCACAGGATATTGGTTTTCTCTGAGAGACTCCTCATACTTGCTAGCATTTAAATCAGTAGTTTGTACCTAGTTGCCCAGGACAAGAGATTACATTTCACTCCCTCACAACAAATTCATGAGAAGAGCTCTTTAAAGTTGGGTGTTTATGCATACATACATATAATAAAACACTGTATTCAGTCCAGTATGGTTTGGAAACTGTGATGTTGGGCCAGAATCTCAGCTAGCAGTAAAATGTTATGTTGATTAGCTCAATACGACAACCGAAAGGAACACACGTCAACTTTGTTCCCCCAGCTTCAGCTGAACTATGCCGATTTGTATCTGCTGCGTTTCTGGCCTGTTGTACTCTGCATTATTCTGCTTCCTAAGGCGTTGGGATGACAGCCGGATTATCGCAGAGTTTCCTATCTGTTATTAAAGAGCGGCTGCTTTTCAACAAAGCTAAGAGTATACCAATTACTGTCCCTCTATGTTGTTCTGGTGAAACTGAGATGCTTTATAAGTATTTATCATGTGCTCATATATATATATATATATATACGGTATGCAAAGGAAATGAGAGACCCAACCTATACATACAACTCAGCCCTTACGATCTTCATGGTAAATCAACATCGATAGCATTCTGAGTACTGTAGAGAACACAGCAGAAGAAGTTGTGAAATACGCTTTGCAGATCAGAGAAGGAAACGTGGATTAGAGTTTGTAAAGGATTTGGAGATCCTTCAAAATAAAAGACACTGAACTGTAAGACATTTTTATGTAGATATTATGGTGTGCCATCATTCCTCTTAGAAAATACATTTTGAAGTTGACATTCCAACATAAGTAAAGAGCTTAAGGATTTATTTATTTCTTGGCTAAAGAAACTATTTTCACCTAAAAAATCAAGTCTTGAGATAAACAGAAATGGACTTCCTGCACAAGTAACATTAAAATCAGAAAAGTATCGTATAGAATCTGTAGCTTCCTACAATTGCTGTACATCTTAGTGGGTCCCTGCAGCTCTGCAAAGCTAATTAGCAACATATCTGAGTCTTGGCATCACTGGTTAAACTTTGAGCTCAGAGTGATTCCTGAACATCAAACTTTTACCTCTAAAAATAGCGTGCTGACTTTTAATATCTTTACTTAAGCTGACAAATGCTGACACTGTCCAAACAATCCAAAGTTTGCCCCTTGTGAACTTTTCCATCACTGCTGTCAGATCTCTGTATTCCCTAACAAAGGAGAAATAACAGAATATGGGATGGCAAAAGACCATGTATAAGCTATTGTTTTATAGTAATAGGTTGTTACATTCTTTCAAAGTTGGCATTTAATTTAATGAATCACCTTTCTCCATAGCTGGTTTTTAATGTACTGTGCCATGTTTCTCATGGTGCCTCAGCCTCACTTCCTTTTGCTTTTCCTGTTGGCACTTAATTTACTGAAACAAAAGGATTACTGCTATATCTTACAGTTAGATTGTGATGATTAAATGTCCACCACCATATTATTTTTAAGCAGCAGTTTATTTAGCTTCAGTGAATTGCTACATATATAATCCAACTTCATTGTGTGTTGTGATTTGGAAGGTAAAAATGCTGTCACTGCTAACATAGTTCAGGACACTCTAAATTGACTACAAAATTTCCTAATACACAAGAAAGGACAAAGTAGGATGGGAGGTGACTTACTGAATCATCTAGGCCATTTGCTAGCTACCACAGGCTACCACGCTGTATTACCCCATTTGAAAGCTCTGTTTTAGCAGTGGTTGGTTGACTATTCCTTAGGGAGCAGTAAGTATTCCAGAGCCTCACCACCAACAGGCACAATGGCTATTGGATTGAAGTGGCTACATCTCTGTTGCCAAAATAGAACACAAACCTCCCCAAAATGGCTTTACAATATAAAAGTGCTTGTGAATCCTAAACGCTCATGGAAAAGGTTGACATTTCAAACTGCAATTAATTCATCCACTTTGAGGTGCAGAAAGTGCACCTCACAAGATAAATCTCCAACAAATGCTAGCCCTAGCTATCTCCCATCTCAGGCAGAACCAGAAGCTATTAGAGAACCTGTGTGCATGCTGTTGGTACCACATAAAAATAAACATCACCTTGGATTCTGTTCAAGGAAGTCTCATAAACACTCAGCCATGATGTTCCTGATAATTAACTGTAAGCTTGCAGTTAAACACAGGCCTAAGTGCTTTCCTCACACTTCCTTTCCACTTAAGTCCTGTCTTTTATCAAAGCATGATTCCAGATTTCTCCCACCAAAGGCCTGATCCAACTAAAAATCGGTGGAAGCTTTCCCACCAGCTTTGCTGGGGTTTGGATTAGGATCCTCAGAAGAGGAACACACACAGAGTTTGGATAAACAGGCCACTTACTCTTAGCAATTAATGTCAATATATTTTAGTCTCCAAAACAGATAACATTCCTTTTCCAAACCTCTGGATGGATTCCCTCCTCTCTTTCTCGGGGTTTCCTATCCCTTGCCATTCTTTGTCTCTTTTAGGAGAAAAAAAAGGCTACAGAGTAGGCAAAACCTGTTGTCAGGACAGCTTTACTCCCAGCCACAACTTGAACTGACTTTGGCATACATACTAACACATACTACTCTCTGCTGTTCCTCTGAGCCCCTGACTCTGCTCTCGCGTTGCATTCCCTTCTCCAGACAAGTCTTCAGCTCTATTATTCAAGTACTTAACACGTCTTTTGCCTTATTGGTCCTTATAAATCAGATTATCTCATTAGTGCAGACATTTTGCTTTTACTGTCAATTTCTGATTTCATTTAAGTTAGTGAAAGAAAGACGAGTAATGTAAGGAAGGATTTGTCCTAAGAAGCTTTACAGACAGTAAGCCCTCATCTTGATAATTTTTAACAGGTAGTTGTTCTCTTTTTTTTCCCCTCCACCTATCAGTTTCCTTCTTTATCAAAGTACAATTAAGTAGGCTGACTGGATTGCAAAGTTTTGATAACAGAACCTCCACTTCGCTTGCCTTTTTGGTTGATCTTGTCAAGCTTGTCTTTAAACAGTGCTTTAAAATGTTGTTGCTAGTATAAAAAAAAAGAAAAGAAAAGAAAAAAAAAAAAGAAAAGAAAAGGAAAAAAGGCCTTGATAGATTGTAAACATGGTCCTTAGAGGCTTACTCCTTACCTCAGTCTCTTCAGAATTCAGCCCAACAACTCCTTTACAGCCAAGCTCTTTTCCTAAGGAACTGAAATATGCATGATATCTCTACTCCCCCCCCCTTTCCAATTTCCACTTAAGCCCTGTGGAGGGAAGCTTCTTAGGTACCAGCAGGAGGAGGCAAGGCAGCAGAAGTCCACAAACCCTGCTACGTATGAGAAAGAACAGCATTCCCATGGGTGATGTGCACGACAGCAATACACCAGGGCATAAACCCCTCACTTTTACAACAAAAATTGAGTATTCTCTATCTCAGCCATAAAAAAAAAAATCCTTGATATGAAGCTTGCTCCTGGAGGCCTGCAGAATACCTTCTTGCCTTTTACACCCTTCCTGTATATGCCAAGTGCCCAAATCCATTACCTTGACAATACTGTGCATCACTGTAATAGCATGAGTCAGACTCACGATTTTTGTGACCATAACAAAAGCAGACTCCCATCGATTGGCATGGAGCTCCCTTTTCGAAACTATAATTTCAGAAGGATACTTGCTTTAAATCTTGTTGCCCTCTGCATTGGGTCTTGCCAAACTTGCACATATACCAAAACCAGTGGCTTGTTTTATGGTCTCATTTTAATGGGTTTGTCTGTATTCCAAGGCCCAACAAACAAAACAGATCAAAACCCCTCCGCGTAAGGGGTTTCACTCACAGCTTCTTCCTCATCCTTTATGTACCCAACCTTAACAGGCTGAGCTCAGTATCTGAACCATCTCCCATAGTTTCCAAATGATGGTTGCCATGTTCTGTTCCAGACTAAAATCCAAACACACTGGTGTTTCACTTAAAACCCCTTAGGATCTGCAAAGCTGGACCAAAGGCTTAGACAGGTCAAGGAAGGAATGAAGAGGGGATAAACCAACAAAACTGTACATCAGGTTTTCTATCAGAGAAACTACAGCTCCTAGCAAGTACCAATCCAAAGGCAGGGATGACTGCTGACTAGCCCATGTTTGGCTGACAAGCTAAGAAAGTAAACAGGTTACAATAATGACAAAAAATAACTGTCACCACGAGCACACAGCAGTACATCTTCTTTTATAATATCCAGGAGAAAAGGGGTCAGATTTCTTGTGTTTCAGTTTCCCTCCCTTGTCAACATTCCCTTTTTGTTAGCTGTGCTGTACCCACCTTAGTTTATGGACACATGACAGGGGTGCACCTTGCTATGAATTTCTGGCAGAATACTCCAATGTTATACCAAAGAAGCATGTAGAAAAGCTCATGAAATCCAGTGGTAATTGGATTTCTCATCAATAATGTGGGCTATGCATTGCCATATAGTATACCCAGTAAGGCACGGTTTACTACTTTTTGCCTGGTACCCATTCACAGGCTTGTGAGTATCAACATCTAGCACAAGGCAGAAAAGTACAAGACTCCCATTTTATCAGTCCTGTAAAACATTGACTGGTAGAGCAAATGCTAAAGCAATGAGAGAGGTGATTTCTCCACTTGGTCTTAGAAGATATTAGGACATTACTAGAAGATGCAAGCACCACTGAGTATCAGTGACTTTGTATGTGTTACATGAGAAAGATCTTAGAGTACCCATTGAAGCTGTGATGTGGAACTGTATAGAAAGAGCACATTTTTGAGAGGAAGGAAAATGGACAGAAACCGGTTCTCATAGCCATGTGAAAAGATGACACCTGCCCTGGCAACAAAGCAGGAGATTAAATAATGGTGTGCGCTCTGCTAAGCCAAAATCCATTACAAGATCAGAAATCCTTGTAGGAAAGAAGGGCAGCTCACCCCACCACTTCCATAGGGCTGCCGAGGTGCAGGCAGAAAGATGGAGGCAGCAGAAGGGAGGGGAACACCGTAAGGCCAACGTGAGCCTGCAGCACTCCACAGGCAGCAGAGAGGATATCCGTGTTGCCCTTGAACGGACCCTCACAGAAAACCTCAACAGGGATGATGGTATTGACGACTGAATTTGTGACGGGGTGGAGGACCGTGGAGGATGCTCTTCAGGTCTCTCAGGAGATCCCAACTATTTCACAGCCCTGAGCCTCCCATCTGTTCCTGAGAATGGAATGATGGATCTAATTAAGGGAAGATTAACATGATAGGCTTGAGGCAGCAGAGTCTCTGCTGGAGAAAACTCAGTTATCTGATGGAGCTCTTTGAACAAGTTAATACAATAGTAGAGAATGGTGAAAGGGAACATAATTTTTCACAAGTTTTCAGTAACTTTCTATGTCATAGAGCAAAGGCCCTATCCTGTCCTTAGGGGATACAATGCTACAGGTCAGAGAAAAAAATGAAAGAGAAGAAAGGTTAAATCAAAACAAGATACAAATTGACTTTCAGCCCAGCATGCTGGGTTACTGGGTGATACACAAGTAATGACACACCATTGTGGCCCATTCAAAGAAAGGGCCTGACCCTGGCAGGACTTCAGTGTCCCAACCTACACAGCGCATGTTCCATCTCCAGAGCACGAGGATACCAGTGACCGGGCTGTGCTGGACAAACCAACGGCTGCCAGAGAGGACTGAGAGGCTCTTCAGTCAAGTACCATGAGGTGACTAATGGTGGTGCAACTGAGGCTCATGAGGCAACACTGCAAGGAAATAAATAGCCCTTGACTAAAGGGTGAAATGAGTGACATAAGTACCAGAAGACATAAACAGTAAGGGCCTAGTGGGATTTTCTGCTGCATACTGCGGCAAACTTCAACAAGAGTTAGATACAAAGTATTTCCGAAAATCCCAAGGAAGTTTATCTGCATTTTTAGGCAGAGGAAGAGAGCATCTGTTTCACAGTGTTCTCTTGATTACTTCTCTTTCTACGGCTATCAAAGACTTAAGGTTCAGTTGAAGCTTTGCTGTGGAACTGAAGTCAACACTTGCAACTAATGCCTTAGCCTGCCTCAACTAAGGACACGGTCCAAGCCAGAGTCAAATCCATGGGTGTTGCTCTCTGCCTGTCTGAGGAACATATACCATTCCCCCCAACGCTCTCTCTGATCTGATTACTGTGTTCCTAAGTCCCTTGTGAGACAGGTAGATGTTAATATTCCCATTTTATGATTAGAAACTGAGGCACAGAGAGTCTAAGCAACTTGGCCAGAGTCTCAGAGGGAGCATCTGGTTTAGCAGAGAGCTGAAGCCCAGCTCCCCAGCGCCAGGCGAGCAGCCAAACTCCTGGAACAGCTTCTGTCAGGAACAATTCCCATATGGAAACAAGCCATGAACACAAGGATAGCCTAATTACAATTAAAAAGGAATCTTCCCAGACCCAAATAGGGTAGCAGCGCACAATGTACAGTTAACCCCTTACAGCAGGACCCTACACTGAGCAGGCAGGGTCTCACCATCCAGAAGGGTTTTGGAAAGTGCCTGCTGCTGACTGCCACTGCCACTAGCACAGCATGGGCTGAGGGCACAGCGATAACCCAGGCCCCGGGTTCGCTGCTCAAGATGGTCACCTGCAACTGCCAGGCAGCCCTTCTTCTCCACATCCCTCCTTCTGAAGCGCCTGCTGGAGCCACCACATCAACCCCGTCAGAGAGCGCTCTGCCCTGGTGCGGCCAAGCTAATCCTAGAGCCTCCTCTCCCCCCACCCCGCTCACGCGCACGCTGCCATTTCACTGCAAATACTCTTGTTCAATCCCCTCTGTGCTTTCCTTTGGAAGGGAGGATTTCAAAATTTTATTTCTTTTAGTCACTAAGTACTCTCTGGTATTCCCAGCAGCTCCTTTAGCTGACAAGGTTTATCCTTGTCGCCACTTTGTTGTGTTTTATGAATAGGGACCCAGCAAAACCCAAGACACCATTTAACACAGCGCACATTAGTCTTTTACCCTGTGCCGCTCGGCGCCTGGTATCGCTCTCTCTACCAGTGTTACACACAAAACGGTCCCTCTAGGCAATGTACTCAGTCAGGAAGGATATTAACTCCCCCCAGCAGAGCGTGTGACTGAAATGCCGACAATCCCTGTAGTTTAAAGCATTTGTGCATATCAGAGAGACACTGATCTGGTTCATACCATGGCGGCCTCGAGCGAGACGCCCCGGACGACAGAGGGGAGTGCCGGCAGCGCCCACCTCAGTGCCGCGCAGGGTGGTGCGTCGGCCCAGCCAAGCGTGAACACCTCCTCGCGCACCTCCTCTGCGCTTTTTGGTGCTTCTTCCCAAATCCCCGGGGCAAGAGCGGGGCACGGTGTGCCGTCCCTGGGAGGCACTCCCGCCACAGGGAGCCTGTGCAAGCAGGGCGTCCTGTTTCCTGAATGTTCCACCTCTTCCACTCAGGCAAAAGGGCCCCTCGGCTGCGCCTCGCCCCCCTCACCCCACCCCGCTTCTGGTTAAAGCAGGCGACAAGCAGCTAAATGTTTATTAAAACCTATTTCAACTGTTTCTTCCTCAACTAAGGACTCAGCTGAGCAACCTTGAGTTGCTACCAGGAGTCAAAAGGTGTTTCACCAGCGTAGAGACGGGGTAAAAACCAAGCCCTGCCCCATGCAAGTTCTCCCTAACCGCACAGCACAGCCTGCAGATAACAAGATCAGCACTCACTGCGCTGAAAAAGATAACCAACCTAAATGGAAGATGCCACCCAGTGAAACATAAAAAGCTGATACCAGAGCATGATTACCTGTTGCAGGCAACCAGAGATGGTAAACAACAAAGAAATACAAAGAGAGAAAATTGGAACAAGGGAAGAGCAGAGCTGTGGATGCAGAGAGATTTGGAGCCTGTGTTTGCCCATCACAATGCACACGCACTGATCTCCCACAGCAAATACGGAACAAAAACCTGTGTATCAGAGAATTACAAGAGAGTTGTTATACCTGTCTCTATCCTCATACTTCCACGGGAGAATATTTGTACTGGTGTAGTGCTGCACTTCAAGGCTGACAGAAGAATCAACGGTAGTCCTCCTTTCCCAAAGTCCTTAAGAAAGTTTATTGTCTTTGAAACCGTGTATTTTGTTAATTCTGTTACACTGAGCTCTCTGCTGAGCTTTTGTTCAAAGAGAAAGGCAGGGTGTCTGACAAACTCGAGTAGTTTTGACCTTGTGATCCTCCGAGTGCCTTATGTTATACCCAAGAATCCAGACAAAACCACCCCTGCTGCTGTCTTGCGCTGAGAAAATGTAACTGGACAACAGCGTAACAGCTTGCTCGAGTTCCCGCTGAAATTAGTGGGGGCTTTTTCACTCACCTCCTTAGAAACAAAACCCCTCCAAATAATTCCAGCCTCCCACCAGTCTGCTGCTCAAAAATCTTTTAGGCTGGAATTCATCAAAGCAATCCATAAAATTTAAGTGAATTTCACTTATGCTTGGAGTCAAGCGTACAGCCCTTTAAAGCCCCCAGAATCTTACTTCATTTTCAATAAAATTAAATTTCAAAGCATTTAGTAAAGTGAAAGTAAGATCCTTCCAAGTATCTCTGTTTTGAAAAATTATGATGTATCATATTCATTAGCATCTGTCACATTATGCTGTGGGACAGAGTTTACTATGAGTGACAGAATATGGTAAGTCAGTACATGCAGGTGTGTGACAAACAAAATCAGTGTAATCACGAGGCTCAGAAAATTCTTTTAATGTTATGTTTATATATATAATTCTGTTAAATTACCTGGGCAGGATATGGAAGGATTTTACTTTACACGACTGCCTGGAAATCCTAAAATTGGATGTATAAAGGCGGAACTTCACTCACATTTTACTATAAAGACATAATGCAGAACATAAAGATGCGTCAAATAGCAAAGCGACATTCCAAATACTGGTAATAAAATGACATCCAATTGTTTCAAGCCAATGGTGGGAAAAGGTTTTATATACAATTAAGTAAAGAGTTGAGCAGCTGACTGTATTCTCTTTCAGACAGGGACATGTAAGTATTATCCACATCAAAAATTTTACTCACCTTGATCCTTAAACTTTAATGGAAAGATTTTCAGGGTAGTTTGTGAGGAATTAGCTGGTTGACCTCTGTAAGAGCTACAGAAATCATCCCAAGCCCCTTGCTAGTAGTCTGCAGTGTCTGTTCTGAGACTCAAGAAGTTGATAACGGGATACGGAGCGTTTCATTGCTCGGTCACTAGTTCAAATCTCGCATAAACCAGTGATGGCCGGGAGTCATTACCACGGGAACGCAGTTTGGCTCCTGCTGTGAAAGGAGCTATGAATCTTCACCTCCTCAGCAGTGAGTCTTACCCATATCATAAACGTCCCTACCATGTTTAGTGCTATGTGGCCCCCTTACTAGCAGTCACTGAGGATAGGGGGCTATTTTGTACCCTTTCTATTCTGTCTTCAGGCCAGGGAATAGAGTATTCTAGCCCATCATGTAGACAGTCTAGGACCTTTAGCAAACATTTTTAAAACATTGCATTTGTAACTAAAAATAAAATGCCATTTCATTTGGTGGCTGTGTAATAGTGATTTTATACAGTGCCATTAAAAGTAGAATTCAGATAGGAAGAACTGCTGACTGCTGCTAAACTGCAGAATTTTTAAATTCTTTGAGGCAAGAACTTGTCAATCTTTTATATGTCTGCAAAACGCCATGAGCATCTACGGCACTCTATAAATCATAAAGGGAATGATACAAGCAAACAGGAGTTATGGGATCTTATCTCTCTGGCAGATTTTGCCCTATGGATAAGGTAGCTTACAAAGCAATAATGAAATATTATCGGCAAAATAAAGTTTTAGTGGTTTTTTATTCTTAACAGCATTTTCCTAGCACCATGTCAATAGAAGCGGAGCTTCATCTGGGACCAAAAAGTTCTGATTTGCATATGTTATCAGGCAAAATGAGATTTTATTCTACCCTTGCCTTCAGAAACACTGAGCCATGCATAAGATCAGATCACAAAATTAAAACAATTTATTGTACTGGAAGTCTCTTCTGTTAGTTTTGGCCAAGTTCCCAGTTCAAGCGATTAGTGAAACCAGAGAAATACTAATTAGCAGTGCAGGGATCCTCAGAACTTACAGTGTTTATGTTCATGGTGTATTAACAAGTAGGCTGACCATGCTCATCTTAAAATTACTGTCTGCTCCATCATTAATTGCCAAGACAGGAAATCAAATGACCACTTTCAGAAGACAGATAACTTATGCCAGAAAACGTGGAAGCCCTCCTTACCACGGCATGCAGTCCAACTGTTCCTAATGCAAGGGCTCTAAGAGCAGCCCTCTTCTGCATCACCAACATGCAAAAATCATGTATCAGATCCTGCACATTCATGAGCTCATCCTAAGGATTCCTAACGTTTTTAAGCATTCTTTTTTTAATTTCTCATCTTTTGAGTCTCATGAAATTTTCAAGATTTTTCATCAGTCACAACAAGCAGAATCTCACTTTTGCGTTTAAATGCAAGTGGAATCCTTCTTCAAAATCACTTGACTCCAGGAGTCAGTGACTTAGAATGTAAATATTTGAAAAAACATGATAAAAGTTGTAAGACTTGTCAATATGCATCAGCATCACCAGTTAATAAGACTCCTCTGTACATAAGAGTAGTAGCATTGTCCTAGTATTTTATGGTAAATAAGTAGAACTACAGCTGAAATTAACCTCGTTCATGTAATCACAAAGAGCCTATGTACCACACAAGTCATTCCTCTATAGCATTTTGAAAACTTCAGAGGAGTTTAACCAGTTGCCCAAGGGCCAGGTGCAGACTGGGGAATAATTCAATCCTGACCGACCTCAGGGTCTGGGCTTCTGAACAGGTACCATTTTGCACCTGGCCAGAAATGAAAATAAGTGTTCAACCAGAGACCCAATTAAACCTCTGTTTAAAAGAAAATTAAGACTCAGGTACAGTATATGTGCAAATGAGTAAACATAAGCAGCCCTAGCCTTTTGGGGCACAATCCTTCTCCAGTGTTATGTGCTATCCAGCACCAGGCATATTATTTGCAAATATTAACAATCAAATAAAACTTTGAACGGCAATAAATCAAAAGTGATTAGCTATGAAGGGAAACAGGTCTGTCCTCATGTCATCAGATGAAGCGTTGTTTCCTGGCTTTTGTCAAACACCAGCTGCTGATATAAATTCAGGGGTTTCACTCCTGATCTCCGAGAATTAAGTGGTACCACATACATTAGGAAAGTCCTGTAACATTAAACCTTCAGAAAGAACACTTTCCACTTGCAAAAACTGCTCAGGAAATGACAATCTAACTGGCAGCTCTATAGAAAATATCCAAAAAGCTAATTAAAAGGCTCCTCCTAGACCAGGCCCTAACCCTGCCATATCCCAACTGCAACACACACTTCATATTCCAGAAGGCATCTCCCACATAATGGTTTAGCAACCTACACTGTTGCCAGGAATAGAAAAGTACATCAGACTTAAGCAATTACGTTTTTCTCTGCTATATAAGCTGGAGAAGAACCATACAAAGAAAATAGCAGCACAGAAAATGAACAGGATGGATTACAGGCATCAGCATTAACAGATAAAAGAATAGCTTCTTTCTTTCATTCAGTAATATATTTGGAGGAATAAAGCTTGTGCTGACAAAGAAAAATGTAACAAGCAGGACTACAAATAACCTTGTAGTTAGCATTTCATTTTGTCAGAGAGAGTTCAAAATTCAATTTAAGATTCACATTTTGTAGGAAATTTCTACCTAGGTCACAGACTTATCCTACAATTTAGGGTCAACATGAACCTTTAAATTGAATTTATTTGGAACGGGAGGACAAATGGAGTTAAGGAAGGTCAGGCACGCCAAAAAACATTTTAGTTTTGTATTTAAGCATGAGGTATTAGTGGAAAAAAGAGAATAAAGAATATACTGGGGCTTTTGTGTGTTACTGTGCTTTGTTAAAAAAAAAATTCCTTATGTATAGAATAAAAGGTACTAGAATCTAATCAACTGCGCACAGCAGGAATCCAGAAGTACCACTTACGGTGTGCAGCAGACTGACATATAATCATGGCTGAAACAGAATTACAGCTCACACCACCACATCAGTTCTGTTGATCTCCGCTGGAGCTTGGGGGTGGAGGAAGAGGTGGAGGGAAGAAGTCCAGCAGACATCCCCTCATCAAAAAAGTAAAACTTAAGGACTAACTGACATCAACCCAAAAGCTTCACGACTTCTCAATCACAAGAGGCAAAAGCACAAATTGTCCCACTGCAGGTGATCAACTTCTTGTTCCATTCAACTAGGTGAATAGAAATCTTGCTCCCACCCATCCAGTTCTCCAGCTCTTTATGATATTGTTATTATATATTAAAAAAAAAAAAAATCAGAGAATTTGTTCTGTAAAACACAAAGAAAGGAGCCCTACAGTGTTTTTAAACACTTGTGCAAAGAATAAAGGTACAAATGCCTGTGCATCTCCAAATCAACAGAAATCTGCTGGTATTTTTAGCTGCAAGAACATGTGCCATTTTTTTCCCTCCACCATAGTCTTTTCAGAACATGCATAAGTTCACGTGGCTTGGGGCATCAATACCTGTAAAACATGAGTAATTGGAAAAGTTGAGCTAATTGTGGATTGGCAAACAGGAAGAGAGCTGCAGGCCTGCACCTGACCCGTTCTGCTCTGCTGCTACCCCTGCAAAATGAAAGGGCAGTTCCTGCAGCCATGCCAGACCAACCACATCTGCTCCGTCACGTGCCGTGATGTGAACCACCTTTACCCAGCTGGAGTGAATATTCTGAGAAACCTGAGAACGTGCAGGGAGGGAAGTGCTGTTGGTTGCAACCAGCAAGACTAAAAGTATTTTTTATATTGTATCTATGACAGCCTTCTTCCCAAAGGCCAAGGGCTGATATTACCCCAATGATAGCATCATTTCACAAAGCTTTGGACACAGTCGATAGAAATGCTTTTGTGGGATAGAGAATATACTGTGATGAGGGCTTGAACTTCTCCTCCCCTGTCTCCTTGTAATGAATGAGAAAAATAGATGTTCTAGGGTGTGTAGTGAGGAACAGAGCACTTGTTATGTGGCTAAATCAGACGCTGGGCTGGGACAGGCAGGTCCTATTTCATGCAAGTAAATAAGGGGCAAGTTTTGAATGTTACTGAACTCCAAACAACTCTCAGTCTAATATCTAGATTATTGGCCACACTGCGGAGGAGCTGAGCACCCCATTAAAAAAACTAAATAAAGGCATACAAAACAGAGCGGACAGCTGCTCTTTGGCTTTGTGAAGTTCAGCTGAGGCTCTGTAATGAACTCTCCAAAAGCCTGGCCCTGAACCAAGTACAAGTCTACTGAGACCTTCTGAAGACAGCCTCCTACACGTGCACTCAGTGCCTAACACAGATGCCAGAGATGGAAAAGACTTTTTGGAATAATGTAGTATTGATTAATAAACAGTTCATAAACAACAATAATAGGATGACAACTGGTAATCAAATGAAAATGTTCAGAATATCTCAGAAGTGAAAAGGAGAATAAGGATGGAAACAATTTTCCTTAAAAGATTGTTTTTAAGAGATACATTCTTTTCACTTCAAGTAAAAATCTTGTCTTTCTGAAAACTGCAGGGTTACAAGATCCATCTCCTCAACAGCCCAAGGGTGAAGGCACTCACCTATAATGTGGGAAGACCAGCCTCATACCTGTGAACTACCCGAGTCACTATTTTTGCATTGTTACAGCAGCACTAAGTTCATATAGAAGAAACAGGAAAACCCAATTAATGCATTTTCAGTAGCTCAGAGTAGGTTAATAAGGACACACTGAGCAAAACAGAGTCAATATTTGCCAAGGGCTATCACTCAGCTAAGCCATGTCTTGAGCCAAGGGGAAAGCTGTTGTATCCCACATAACAGTCCCAGCTGAGGAATCCCAAAAATTATTAACTCCTTAATGGTATCAAAAGGGAAGCAAAAAGTTTCTTGGAAACAAAGGCTTGGATTGATCTCACTCCATTTAATATTTCTCTAATTTAGATGTATGCATCTAAGCTATCCCAGCAGCATCCCTGTATGTTCTGTGCAGAGAAAAAGCACTTTTATTGCACAATTACTGGTGGTCTGGTTTAGGTACCTCCCTTGAAATGAATCATACCTGGAAGCACTGAACCTGAATGCAGGCAGGTCAGACCTAGGCATCTCCCACTGCAGGCGCCCAAATGCCTCTTCCAGCATAGACACATGATTCCCACTCAAAACAGTTGAGTATATACTGTGGCAAATCCAGTTTCATGCTAGTATGCTGCTACTGTATAGAATTAATATCTGCCACAAGAAAAGTGGTGAAATACAGAGAAGACAAGAATATCCCATCTCTCATGCTACACCCTTTTCGGAAGGCTCTTGAAAGAAGTTATTTTCTCCTACAATGTGTTGGTCAGCAGGGAGTCGCAAGGTGCTGTTCACTGAATAAATAAGTTTTCATCATGAAGGCATTCAAAGACAACATGTTCCATACTCATCATTACCATTTTTATTTTTTAAAAAAATTATTATCTACTTTTCCTTTATGGCAAGGCTTCGGAGTAACAGATGATCCATCAGCTTATCTGCTGATTTTTAATGACAGCATTTTGCATTCATTATTGCCTACTTAAATCACTCTTCTTAAAAGAGGAATAACCTATTTTTTCCTCTTGTCACTAGAGAAATTAAATGGTACACCATTAAAAAGAGTGCTTGTGTAACAAAAAGATAGACCAGTCACAGATTTAGAAAACCAGCATGGACAAAAATTTTTAAGAGCAAGAGCGAAAAGAGGAATCCGTATGTCCAAATACCTCCACTATCCACTCACTGCTGAGGTCAATAACTTCTAGAGTTAAATCTCTGCATTGAAAAATCCTAAGAGAAAAGACCAAATAATTCTTTTTGATTGTGCAATGCTGAGTACTCCCTTGGCTAAAGAGATAAAACGTGTTAAGCATGTGGGTGATGCAAGGTAGCCACCTTCTTAGCTGACAGTAACAGGGACCTTTGCCTGGGGGAGCCCGGCAGTCTCAGTCTCATCCCGGCAGCTGCAGGAGCACTGAAATACGGTATCAGAAAGAGTGCAACACTGTCGGTCCTGCTATTGCAGACCAGCCTAACGCAACCTTAGCAAACATCAGGGAGGATCTGTGTTTGCCTGTCCCCAGCTCAGGGCTGCTCACAGTCTAGGCACAGCTAAGAACCAAAAAATGCAGCACCCGGACGACACATGCAGAAGAGCACACCACAACAACAAAGCTCTTCACGAGACTTTTAAGTGCCAAGCTTTTGAGCCCAGTGAGTCCAAGAACTTCTGAAGAATCAAACCTGTTCATTAATTATGCCAGTTAAAAAAAAGGAATTTCTGCGAGATCAAGCTATTGGCAGTTGGTTTTAAGGAAAGCTTTTTTGCTAAAGGTTTAGCGATTTCCCTTAATGACTGCAATATTTCACAGCAAACCCCTTAACAAGTATCCTGGGAAAATCCACATAGACCAAATTGTATAGAAAGGACAAACACAGCTAGCTTTCAAGTACCTGTGTGCAAGCTCCCAAAGGCAGTATGTACAAGTTTATAATAAAACGGTGTCCTACGTTTTCAGCCACGTGACAAGGGGGACATAACTCTTCACCTATTACAGGCCAAGTGAGATGAGCTGGTAAACAGTCTTGACGCAAGCTGTTCCCTCCAACAGGGAAGCTACCATGGTCGAATGTGCTCCCGAGTATTTTGCCTCTTGCCACAGAGCTTTCCTAATTACTAGTGCTCCCTGGAAGGTCCGTTTTATCCCTGGCCCTTCTGTACTGGCACAAGCTGACCCCTGGAGCGGTATAACCCCTACACGGTTATCCTTCGGGCACCCCGGAGAACCAGGGATCTTGCAAAAGTCTCAGTTTACAGATTCATTACCCTAACAAATGTGTGAAGGCTCTTAGCTTAACTCTGACTTAACATTCTCCTCAAGGAAACAGTGCAGTTTAAAAGAAACAAACAAAAATCATATGCTGACACTGACAGAAGCATCAGCTAATTTTTACTTTTTCATTTTAAAAGAGTTTATAACTTTTTAAGTTATAAATTAAGTTATAAAAAGTTTATAACTTTTTACATTATAAACATAGGTGAGGAATATCAATGGCAAAATGAGTGAAAAATTCTAACTGAAACAAAAAATAATTTATGCAAAGTTAATGCTGGGATGTTTTATAATGTATTTGGCACAGAGGATTCAAATAAATCAGAGTAACAAACTTAATATTTGCCTGTCTAGCAACAGCACCTCCTAACAATAAAATGAGTTTAAATTTTGGCTAAATGCCTAATAAATGAGTTGTTAGTTTTTGTACTTTAATGCACTAGCTGTTAAGTAAGCAAGTCAACACATCTCGAATGGAATTCAAATCTGTGCAGTAGGCTCCACTACAAGTCAAACTCATAAACTGGTAAAAGTGGGAATTAAACATATCTCAAATATCAGCTCCCTGATTTCACATTCATTCAATAATCTTTTCCAGTCCTATTATATCAAAGAACAATCCAATTATGGTACTTAAATCTCTGTGTACAGTTGCCAAAAATAAATTCCTTAGCAACACTTCCAACATACTCAGAAAGGTTTCTGTGCTACAGAAGATTTCAGTTTTTGATTTCCACAATATTTTCAGGTGTGACAACTAATGCTTCTCATTATATATAACATGCCTTACCGTCAAGACTTACATTTTCTGCATATTGCTGTCTCTAATTCTGACTCTGCGTACCTCCTTTATCGTTATACCTGGATCAACAGAACGAAGGTAGGTACTTAAAACCAAGTACGTACTTAAGTGGCACCCTACATACAGGTGCTCTTCTGAATCTAGACTTAAGTTTGCCAGAAGAATGGGTTTTTAAACTGGGACTATATGAGTACGTACAATATTTAGAGAAGAATCAGGTAATTCTTTTGTGGCATAATGGTTTTGATCATGTTTTCTTCCCCCTTCTGTAATCTCCATAAGGCTCACTGAAACTCTCCCATCAGTAAGGTGATGTTAGATATCTAAAGGTGCTGCACAGATACCTAAATATGTGCAGATCCCGCATTTATAAGATGAACTGTGACTAAGAATTGTGTTTCCTGGATATTCAGATCAGCATACGCTTAAAAAAAGGCTTCTTCAAGTCTAAGTTATTAAGGAAGCAAAAAAAGGTGATTAAATTACAGCAACAAAACCCCAAAATCCAACACACATTCGCTTTTGTTCCTTGAGTCAGAACATCTGTTATGAGAGTGATGAGTTCAGCAGCCATGCTTACTTGGGCTTTATCACTTAGTCTTAAGTTATCAATTAAGCACGGCTGGAATGTGCATACAGATCTGTATAAAGCTTTAGAAATTTTCCAGAACTGTACAGATTTTTGTCATGGACCTCCTGTGGCAACTCACGTGCAATCATCCACATGACCATTAAAACATACTGCGTAGGAAATAACAGACAGTAAACCGGTAGACACTCAGAGAAGCCTATTGACTCTTGAATATGTCATCACTCCCTTTGGCATCCAATATGGAAAAAGCATGCAAGCACCGATGGATGAGAAACTATTTGAACAGTCATTCACTCATCAACATGCATTTGAAATTTGCTTCCAGCCTCTCTGCTATATTCTTGCAGTCCTAATTATGCAGACTACCCTACCCTGAAATTAAACTTTCCCAACTGTTACATCAATATTAAGTTTCACATCTAGGAATGATATACCCAAAATGAAGCTAATTAGGTCAAATTAAAAAACAAGACTCATTTCAGAATTATTTGGTTCATCTTTCACTCAGAATAGGCTTTGGATCAGGTTCTGTGGACCACCCTTGTGAAGAGTTTATTTAAGCCACTTCTTTACGTGTTCATTGCTGCATCAAGGAAGAGACCAAAGGATCAGGGAGTTTCACTAATTTATTTTTTTTGCTCTTTAACCCCACATTATATACAAAAGCAAAGTCAGGTATTAAAAAATTGCTTCCATTTTCCTTATAGCACCTAAACTGCCAATACAGAAAAAGGAGATCAAAATTGAGAGGGCTTAAATTATAAGCTAAAAATTTGCCTGTCAAGCCACTTCTAGAATTAGGAACCAGACTTCTGGAAGAAAGTCTTCAGTCACAAACACAGCTGACAAACAACTGCCTGATCTATCAAGCAAGTTGACCAAGGAATCAGAATTAGCTTTTTTGAGCCGAAGATCAAAACTGGGCATGAACATGACCAGGTGGCCAAACTTGTTCTTTTTCTCATGATAAATCTGCTATTTGTCATAATTTTCTTCCCATTCCTACCAAAAAGGTAAAGGATGGGATGCAAGAAGGGACTTGCTAATTCCCAGCACACGTTCTTCTACACCCAAGGAATTTTCTCTTTTCCTCAGTCTGACTCTTTTAATGCCTCAGGCCCTTGCTCACCAAGATATGCTACACATAGCCCAAGTTTGAAGCTTCTCATGTAACATCATACCTACCCTGGACAAAGACAGTTTGTAATCAGAGGCTATTCTACCTAGCAGGGTAGGTAGACATATTTTTTGAGGCATAACCAAACCTTTTAAGCAAGATGCAACTTTTAGAAGATAAAAAAATATTTTTCCCATTCACTGTATGCCAATTAAACAAACGCTGTCAGAAGGAATTTTCTGCATATTTCTCGGGATTTACACAAAGCTTGCTACTAGTCTGGCAAGTTAAGAGAACTTTATCAAATGTTAATTTTCAAAGTAATTTTCATGCCTCTCTTTGTATTGTATCATCTTACTCTACTGAATACAGGTGAATACTATACTTCCAACAAGATGTTCATCATTTTCCAAATTTTCAAGACAACAGTATATCTAATTTGTCAGGGTTCCCTGTTGCACTGCGCAATAGGTTTTTCCAACTACCGAAGGTATATTTGTTCAAAAAGATATCCTTGGGTCATAATAAAGGTACCATACCAGCACAGCAAGGATGGAATAAGAAGAGTCACTAAGTCATTACCTTCTTGGACTGGTGAACTGGGGCCAGGAAGCAATTATCTGGACTACCAGTCAATAATCCCTCTGACCCATCTCTACTGGAGTCTTTACCAGAGCAGCAGTGAGCCTAACTAAGAAAGAGGAAGAAACAGCCATCTGGAAGATCTGGCTGGCCAGGAGAGAATTCATATGGTTACCAGGCTATTAGGCTCCCAACAGGAGATGGACAGACAATTTCATTGTTCTTGGCCTTGAATAAAAAAAAAAAAAGGAAAAAAAAGAGAGAGAGAGAGAGGAAAAAAAAATACCTCCAGAAACAATACTTTCCTATTTGATCCTAGAACCACGGTTTTCTACAGCAAGTTGTTCTTCCCAGCGCTGTTAATTTGTCTATCATTTTTTATGTCCTCTCTAAGCTACTGAGAGGTGTCAGTGCTTTTATCTTACAGAAACATTTCCAAGCAGGCTTGGGTTCTTTTATACAAAAAGGCATACATGTAAAGAATAAAGGTTAGTTAAAATTCTTATAAACTTGGGTTTTCTTTGTTACTCTGTTGAGTCATTTATGTTTGAAAACGTGTGTGGATGCTTCTCACTGGAACACACTTTACACAAAGCAGAACAGACTCCATCACTCATAACAGAGGTCACAACCTTAAAACTGGTGTATTAAAGATAAAATCCTTTTCATCAATGGCTCAAGAGACGGTGCTGTCTTGGGGTCTGGCCAAAGGCCAGAGAACGAACTCCTGCAGGATCTATAGGCCATGCACACTCTACATTCAAAGCACATTTCTTTGCCGGTGACACCTCTGACCTAAGGAAAGCAGCAAGTGCATATGAATAGGAGGGAAACACCCAAGCCAGTACACTGCACCACATAGTCTATGACTTCTTCCCACACCTTAAGCTCCTTTATTTTTTAAGTCAAAACTTTCCTTTTCAAAGTAGCTGAAGTATGGCTTCATGGAAGTATGGATTTCATAGTGGAAAGAGGCCCTAAGGAAGTCCGACTACTTCACCTACATCAGACCAGCCTGGTAGGGAGTGACAGCCATCAGCTTTCCCTTCCCCATCTCCCCGGCTTTTTTCCTCAGCTCTTCTCTATTCTTTCCTGTCTGCTTTACACATCTCCTTGCCTTTCTTTGCTCCCTCTGCTCCTCTTACTCATTCACTTTCGTACTATGGGAACTTAATGGCATCCAGCCCACTGCCTTTGCATGGGCCTAAAATAAGACAGAGCAAGGCTCTCTGTCTGTACCAGTTACTGCTCTTTTGTGTAAAGCAACACAGGCAATTGATCTTCTGTCAGCCAACTGTGGTTGCTGATGGCACTTTACATGCTCAGCGTCCCGGGGCCAAGCAAGTTCCTTTGGCAATAAACGCATCAGTAAGCGTTTCACTGCATGTCCTGATGCCTTCCCCAGTGTGGCTAACAGCACACTGCTGTGTGCTACAGCAGGCTGCAGCCACCCATCTTTACAGGCTTATTTATCTTACAGAAGCAACCAAACTCCTCGTTCATAGCTTCAGCATGCCCTGTGCTGCACCGACACTCCAGACACAACCAAGCTGCATCCTCAGGAAGGCCAAGTCACTGCAGTAAATCATCTCATCAAACAACCAGGACAGCAGCAGGCTCCGTTTTGGAGACAGTGGGAATCTCTGCACCACGCTGCCATTTTTTGATGGCATATGAGCTTGGAGGCAACACAGGACCCAAGTATGTCATTCTGGAGCAGAGTGATGGGGAATTCAGCGCAGAAACACCTCCAAAAAGCTGTGAGAGAGCGCTCAAATCTGGCAGAGCCCGTGCTGAGTACAGCCAGGAAGCCTCATAGCACCCACGGGGCTTCCAGGTGGAGTGTTTGCGTATTGCCCTCAGCAAAGTGGGGACTGGAACATGTAGTGGGGAAAATGGTATTTCCCACAATAAAGAGGTAAGAGTCTCAAAGCTGTCTGTCAAAGTGAGGAGGGAGAGGAGAGAACCTCAGCTCTTATTTTCGAGACATATCCACAGCTTTAAGAACAAATGAGACAACATCTTTGCTCAGTTCATCATCAGCTCCAATAACACATATTTACTTTAAATAAATATATGCACATATCTTAACTGGCAGCCAATTTTACATCTTCCTTTTGAGTGGTATTTCTGGTTCAAAGGGTACTCCCAAGCACAGAAAAAGAAGTTAATTATTTTAAAATAGGAGGATCTATTTGCATACCTATAAATACATGAAATAACTGCTTTTCCTGATTTAAAGATATATAGATACACACACACTACAATTATAATTTTATAAAGTCATTTAATTTATTTGAATTCTGGGAACACCTCTTAAAATGGTAAAGAAATGGATCATTATAGAATCTTAATTTTTTATTCAAGTTTAAAGATAGATGATGTCAAATGCCAGACAGCTGAGCTGGTCTGCATCAATTAAAAAAATATAAATTTCCAGGCAACTGAATAAATACTTCTGAGGACACTTGAAAAAAATCCCTCTGAGGATTTCACCCTCCCTACTTCTGAGTCTTCCTCATGCAAGTTTAATTTATGCAGTGATGGATATCCTGAGAGATGGAAGCTGTATTATAGACATGGAGATAAAATAATCCCTAAGTGAGAAGAACCAGTTTGGTCTCAATAACACTATACCCAGCACTGCAGGTAAAATCAATTTCATTAACTTTGCTAGTTAGCATAAATATTAACTTTGCCAGTTAATATAAATATAACTTTTCTCATTAAAATACTAGTTTGTCAGAGAATCAGACTCTCCTCAGCGGGGTAATAATCCAATACAATTTAATGACAGTTTTCCTGAGTAAGGAAAATGATCTCTTCATATACTCCCTCTCAAAGCAGAGTTGCAACGCTCTGGCCTAAGTTTTTGTGTTTGTGCCATCTTGCCTCTCCTGACCCAAAGGCCAGGTCACAAAGTTTTTGTTCTTCAGCTTTCCAGCAAGGAGACACCGAGCACCATGAAATATGTTGTATTGTGGGGCCTTTCAAATGAGATCATGGAAACTCAGCTCCTACTCACCAATGATTTGAAATAACCTAATCCTATAAAATGCTAAATCACTCTGGCAAAGTTCCTGAAATCCCATTCCTCTGGATATCAGCGCTGAGTGATGAAGTACCATAGCTTGCCAAAGATGGACTATGCTCTCAGCGCATCTTTTCAAGCCCTCTTGCCCTAGTCCTACTGCAGCCTAATTTGTGGCATGTTCCTGAGATGCTTCCAGAGAACTCTGAGGTGCAAAGGACAGAAGAACTGCAAGGCTCAATCCATCTTTTGGCAAATACAGTGGAAAAAGCCTGCATGGTCTTTACAAAAATAGGAACAGTTTTCTGGAAACCATGAAGGATTTGTGTCTGGTAGACTCCTAAATTTTGGCCTTGTATTTCAAAAGCATTTTTTGCAATAATTCAAAACACAGCCCTACACCATAGAGTAAGATCCCAGTCCTTCACAAACACAGCTATTCTGCATGGGAGGCTGAAAGCGCTTGATTTTTATCTAAGCCCACCAGCCCTGACTTCCTCCGCTGCTTGCAAGATGCAGTCTGCACTCAATGCAGAAATCCGTAAAGGTCCTTTCTTATAGAAGTGCTGGGTCCCAGCTGCAGGCATAATGCAAGAGGTATTTGTGCTTTAAGTAGAAACTCTGTCTTTTTGAAACAAAACACACTGCTGCTTCAACTACCCCTACCAAAATGAGATTCACAGAGTTCTGCCCCAAGGAGAGAATACGAGGGAGAATAAATGCAGATGGCAACAATCAATCTCCTCGCTCAATGAGCTACCAAAAAAGTCCTTTGAGATGGCAGCAATAAGGGCAAAGCAAGGATCCACACAGATCAGAATAGATGCGTGCATATATATTTGTGTGCATATATTTAAAATAAATCTCTTCTTTTATGCTCTTTGTTCAACTACATTATCAAAAAGAGGTTTTAAATACAAGCTTATGGGACTACTAAAGAGGTGAATTTATTAATGTATTCCTAACAAAACACACTCTGGAAAGCTTTAATCTATGAATTGTGACAACCTTGGACAAAATGGATTTTTAATAGAATATAATGTAAACTGCCTGAAACATTGTGATAAGGAAATTTTTTTTAAGTAATGCACAGAAAAGGCATGATGCACTCTGCATGAAAGGAGGAAAGGTCTTAATTTAAAGCATTTTAATGAACACTCAATTTGCGTAGGGAAATGTGAGAAACGGAGATGAAAAACTCATGATAACGATAACACTGCAGCGGGGAGAAGGAGAAAGATTAGAAAAGTAAGCAAATTTGAAAAGGCTGCAGCCGATAACGCTGGCTAAAAGGAATGCAGACTAGATTACAAACATGTCACAGTCCAAAGCCACTGTTCTCCTTGCAGGCAGTGTCTGTCAGTGGCTCTTATCAGAGTTGCACACTGGGAAAGAAAGAGCAACCGAAGTGCAAAGCGGTGGAGAACAGACCTCTCTCTGAGCTAAGGGCAATGAGGATAGTCAGAGATTTTGGCAAATGCAGCTGTGATTTGCTACCAAACCTCCCGGAGCTGTGCCAGCCCAGCCGGTTTGCAGGGCTGCCGGGGCTTTCCACCGCCTCACAAAGCCCAAGGCGGGTTGCAAAACCATAGCAAACTCGGCTGTCTCTTCCTCAGAGAAAAGTATCTGGGCTCAGAGGCTCAGTCCTGGCTTACCCACTTCTCTACTACCAATGTAACACCAGAACAAAGGAGCAGCAGAACTGAAGTTACTTCCAAGAGAGAAAAAAACATCTCCCCCAAGATAGATACGATTCTGTTTACTAATAGCTAATGCTCTGCAATGAAAGAGATTGATCCTGCACTCTCACTCATACATAAACTGCCTTTAATGAAGCTCCCTGAATTACCTAAAGGAGGAACAGATGAATCGGGTCTAGTGAAAGTTTTGCCACATTGACCTTAACAGAAGCAAGTTCAGGTCTCTGCTCATTCAAATGAAACAGCAGAACCCCCACATGAGCACTTAACATTCTTCAAAAGAAACAAGAGGGCCACCATTATGACCAAAAAGGCAAATTAAAGTAAAGATCAAAATTAAATATTTACTCTAAGCACTACAATACTTGCAAATCTGGAAACGATCTTTCAGCAGTTTCTATTTGCATACTTTAATTAATCCAAAAATATTAAACTAATCTCACAAAGGAAAGGGTCAAAGTATTAATTAACTTGAGATTCGTTGCTTTTGTGCAATTTAACAGTTCAACACAATGGAAAAATCAGTTTTAGTAAAAACTAGGTTACTGTGACAGGTATAATTTCATGGATTACTGAAACCACGTACAAGGCAATAAGTTTTAGTGTTCATCCTATTTTTTGTCTAACTTTAAAAACAGTTATTTCATTTCAATAGAGAGATTCCTCTGTAACACCAAACGATCTTAAGTTTTCCTTTAACCTCAGCATTTCACTTTCAAATTGATGGCTTTCCACCTTACTGTGAACAGAACAGAGGTCACAGTTGTTTTAGTGAAAAACCTGACTGCAACGTTCAGCAGTCAGCAGATACTGCACGACCACCCAGATCAGCCGCCTGAGCTAACTCGGGTTGAGATTTCACTGCTGGAGCCATCGTGTGTCATCGCGCAGCTCCAGAGCAAGTGCGAAGGTTCCCCTCCGAGCCAGCGTCTCTGCTGGCTGAGCTCTCCCCCCAAAGGGACTCTCTGGCTTCTTTAACAACTTTTGGAGGAACTGGGAAATCTTGCCGAGAGACAAAGGATTTGGAGACAAAGCATAGGGCACCAAACCCAGCTGCCAGAGCTCTGCTTTATCAGTACAGTAGCCCATGAAACCCCAGCAAAATAATGATGGAAGGTGGCTTGAATTTCCTACATCACAACCTCAGACTTGCAAACTTTGACAAATGTACTTAGGAAGCAAGAGGGGACTTCCCCCCCCTTTTTTTTTCTTTTTTAAATGGGGAGGAAGTGCATGAAACAGCTAATGAACTGAAAGTTTTGCCTTGGCATTTCATGCCAGAAAGCTCTTTAGCGCTTGACTTAACTAGAGACACTGAGCGGGGAATCACCTCCCCTCATTTCACGCGTTTACAATGCAAATGTCTGCGTCCCACTCGGTCGCCTCCACTCTGCATCTTTACTGGAGAGAAACAGGCACTTTTCGCTTGCTATTCATCAGGCCTGTTTCACACATCCAAGAGGACTCTCACCTTAACAGTGTCTATCTATACCTGTTGCTAAAAAGCAAACCCATGGATAAAGAGATTTCACCTCGACACTTGTATCGCAGGTACCCAGAGCTAGATGGCATTCATTTGTTCCTCAAATACAGCTTCAGAAACTAAACAGAGTAAAAACTCTTTTGTGCTCCAAACCTCTGGCAACAAGCTTCCTTGGTCTAAACAATTACTAACAACCATTTTTCTCCCTTACAGGAGCTTTCAGAAAAAGATGGATGCAAAAGGCTCCTCAAATAAAAATTCTGACATGGAAGTTTTGTGATTTCCTAATGATGATACAACTTCAAGCTAAATTTATGCACAGTGTACTTTAAGTGTAGAGTAACTGTATGATAATGAAGAGAAATTGCTTGTGTTGTAAAATACATAATTCTGACTACCAATGTAAATTTCTCATTACCTTTGATACAGCTTGTGGGAGCATTACCATAACAAACATACACAGCATTCATGAGACAGTTCATAGACACTCATAGGTGTTTTGCAGCAATAATGAACAACACTTAATAGCTATTACTTTCATAGCTTTTCAAATAAAGAAGACAGCATCGTCCTATATTGCTCTCAATTATTCTTCATATTTCTCTACTTTAATCCATTTCTTTCTGTTGGCTCTTTGGCAACAGGAATTCTCTTGCTGCCCTGAAGGTGCATGAAAAGCAAATGTGAGCCAGGACTACTTGGCTGCCTCCAGTTTAATTAGATCATCTACTTCCGAAGCTCAGAAGTGAAACAAAAGGAAAAAAGCTCTCATCAGATCACCTATAGCTTTTCCAAGGAGGCTGAAGAGGAAAAAATACTTCTATTAAAAGAGCAAAACGACTCATTAGACAAGCTATTGTACGTCTCTCTCAGAATTTTAGCAAGGGTTAATGCACAAAAGCGCATGGCGGCTTACCTGTTCTCTGCGTTCGGGTCGTTGTGCACACATGTGATCGTGGCAGTGGTCCTCGCGCTGTCCGTCTCTTCTTGAACCCCCCACTGGTCTGCATCACTGACTCTGATGTCCATGATCTTCACACCTGGGGCTGTCCTAATTCTGTTGGGGAATAAGAGGGATTGCTTTAGTTACAGATCTCCTACAAAGAAATCCAGGGAGGTAAACAAGGAAGATGAAGGAGGAAATATTCCCTCTTCCATTAGTAATAGACTGATACATTGCAACTGTAAGTCACTCTGCTTTAAAAATATAGAACAGGTCCCATCATTTTAAAGAGATGAAGTATGAGTTTCATTATGTGCAAAGCCAGTTAATTTTCAGCTTGAACAATGTGGAGAGAGTAAGAATGCTTTCTGCTTCAGTGGCACCAGTTTGATACAAATGAAACAGATGTGACTAAGCATAAGTTGATTTAATTTGTTCTGTCTGTCCTCCAGTTTAAGATGGAGAATCAGGGCACTGTGACATAAAATACATCCTCCTGCTTGCAAACCTTTGGGAGCAAGGTGCCTTTTAATATTAGAGCAATCTGAATGGAAAAAATGTGTTTCCCTGCAGGAAGGAGAGAGAGAAGGAATACGTTATCCTAGATTCGGGACTGAGAGATGAAAATAATTATGCCATTGTACTGGGATCTATCAAACTGGGCACATCAAACTCTTGCTGCTGAAAATAGTATGACGCTGACATGGAAAACCTTGATTTCCTAAGCATGGCTAGAGTCTGAAAGCAGTGTGGTAGTTGGTAAATGTCACCATTTTTTGGCTTTAAAATAATGTGCTTTTTCAAAAAAAAAAAAAAGTCCATGCTCCAGTGGGGCTTAGTGTTAGGAACAGATTGCCAAGAAATAGGAAACAAACTGCTTTTAATAGCAGGAACTTCATTTGTGCAGCTTGACTCCTGAAACAAGCCTAGGATTTTCACAGGAGTGCTGCAAATATGCCTGGAGAACAATTAGGCAGAAAGCAACTGCTGTAGCGCCACGTTCGCCACTACTGTGACTTAATTAATTAAAAGCAAAGCCAAGAGGGACCTCTTAGTTGTATGGTGGAATGAAACAGCACTGCTGAGACTTGAAGCGTTACTTAACAGTGAATTGTGACGGATTTGCCCTGATGCCTCATGGCCAGTTGGTGCCCACGTGACACTACTAAGAATTTCCTTTAAGTTCTAGCTGAGTTCATGGGTTTGGATCAGAGTAACTTCAAGGCTCAATGGGTGGTCTTTTCCTCTGAGAAAGAATTAATTCATCCTGCTTTTATGATATCCTTATTTTTGCCTGTAAGGCTTTACTGACTTGATGGACCAGATCCATGCCTGGCACAACCAATCTGATGAAAAATGTTTCCTGTAAGGAGAGAATTTTACTTGATATTTTCCTAATTGTCTCCTTCATGTTTCTCCACAGACATTCATATCTCCAAACAACATGCCTCAAAGCTTATGTGCCCCTTTCTTATCATCTCCTCCTCTTTTTTCAGGGGAACATTCATTTATTCTGTAGTAATTACACTGGACCAATCATCCCTGCAAGACACCTACATGGCTTCATTTCAGACTGCCTGAGATACAGAATTAGGCCTTTAGCAATGGATTCAGTAATTTTTTTTCGTTAGACTTAGTCAACGACTCTTGAAAAAAAAAAATCATTATGGCCTGGCAAAAAAAACCCAAAACAACCAACACGCCACACCACTTTTTAAGTTTTCTCTTTCCCAGTCAAAATTGTATTTTTTAACAAATTTGCCTCCCCACCACCCCCTCAAATTCTCATGTTTTTTCTTGACAACATGTCTGGAAACCTCTAAGCCAACTTTCCACCCAAGTCAAAGCCCTGGTTAATTAAAGGTTAACTGAAGGGCAGGGGATGCTGAGGAGGGGGGGGAAGAGGGGCAGGACAGCTGGATTTCGCCCATGATTTCAGGATTCATCAGCCTTTTTCCATCTGTCAGAAGCTTGTTATGTCCTCCTACACAGCTTTTGCGCTACAGATATCTTCACCCTGCAGCGTTTCCTTTCTTCTGCTCTGATCCGAATCTAGCACGTTGGTTTACCCCAGCGAGGATGAAAAGCAACATGGCACAACTCCCTGCCCCACCTGAGCAGGCTTTAGCCATGTAGGACCCCTGTGCAGCCTCCTTCTTCATGGAAGCTGAAGCTGCCGCTCCTCTTTACCTCCATCAGCGGTCCCCATACAGCTTACAGTAGGGGTAAGGGTGCAAGAACCTCAAATATCCACATCTATCTACACGCCTGCCTGTTCCAACCTCTCCAGACGTGCTGCACCCCAAAACGCTGGCATCCCTCTTGGGGGATGCCTCAGCTATGTCTACCTCCCTCACTCAGGGAGCTTTGCTGTGTCTTCTCTTGTGTCTGAACACAGCTACGAGATGCTTTTGGCCTGTCCGGACAGCAGATGAGACTTTCCTGATGCCTGTCCTGTTGGCTTACCACTTGGCTTCTCCTTCAGGGCACTGTCCCTTAACAGGAGGCCTTCTGGTTTTTGGCAATGCTGTCTTGTTGACTGTGCCTACAGCTTTTGCTTGCTGCATATCTACTGCCTTGCTGGGTTAGCATCAAGTGAACATCACACTTTGCTCCCCAGCTACATTTTCCAAAAATGTCTCAGAACGCTGCATTTTAGGAAAATTTCCAGTCTAATCCCCTGCAATGCATCTGCTCTGGTGGGCTGAGACAAGATGTCATTTTGCATTTTTGGATATCGGTAGAGCCAGGAAGGTTGAAAGAAGGAAGAAACTGAATTCAGCTTCTCACTTAGGAAAAGTCAAGAAATTCAAATTAAACCAGCCTACATATGGGAGGTTTGAGCCTACTATTCTTCAGATAAGTGATTCATATCTTTAAATCTGCCCCCAAACTCCACAGGCACAAAAATTATTGTAAGTGTTGGGGATTGAGGCTTTGCAAAAGAATAAGAAATTCCTACCAGAGCTGACATTAACTGGAGAAAGGTCGGTGAATGGCTAGTGTGAGAGCCCAGGTGCTGGGTTTATTGCCCTGCTCTGTGCCAGGCTTCAATTATAAGCTTGGGTGGATCATTTAGTTTTCTTATACCTCCCTTCCCCACATATAAAATACTGGGAAGTGCTGCTCTTCCAACTCAAAGGGAGCTGTCAGGATAAATAGAATTGCCTGAGAAAAATCTGATGTCCTTTAAATTTACCAGCTGACAAAAATTCTGCCATCTCTGGGCTTGAAAACATGGAAACAATATACTGAAGTATTTCACAGAAGCATGACCCAGAGAAGTAACTGTTACCACTAAGATGGCTTAATTCCTTTTTTATAAAGATAATTGTGAAATGAAGAAAGAAAGGGGAAAAAAAAAAAAGGAAAAAAGGAAAAAAGGAACAAAACACGAGAGCCAGTTGGAAATTTGGTAAAACTGACATTTCATTTCCATGAAATAGTTGCGTTCTGGAAAGCAGAATTTTCAGACAGAAAACTGTCCTGTTAAAAAGCGCTTGCCCACCTTTAAAACATTACAACTTACGTGACATTTTGATAATGCAATTAGCAGAGATGTAAATGAGAGAGAGGAATACTGAATGAGCTCACCAGAAGTTAGCCTGCAACAGGGCCCCCACGTTACAGCCTGCACCCAGAGCCTATATCACAAATGAGGTGATCACTATTTATTCATGATACTCTCTTCTTTAGGGGTGGAGGAGGTCCAACAGGAATGTGACATCCTCATGCACTGCCTTTTGTGACACTTATGCCCATAAGATCTTAGAGGAGGTAGCTGGGGACGAGGGGGGAAGCGTCAAAGCTATTCAGAACAGGGAATCAATGAAACAACTGCTTCATGAGTGAATTTAGCCCTCTTCTTCAGCTATAAATGCAGAATACAGGAAGCTGCTTTCAATTTAGACTGCAGAATACATTTGGTATCCCTGGCAGTGGTTTTTTCCCTGAACAGCGTGTCCTCCATTTACTGTGGAATATAAAGATGGAAACATGATAGACTGAATGGAGCAGGGAAGCAGAAGCGTCCCCAGCCTGCCAACTTGGAACGACCGGGAACTATTTTAACATGCAATCCCAGCCTTAAATGTATGTGACCCCATAAATTCAGCCACCCTAAACCTCTTCTCTCAGTTATCACAACAGAAGGAAAGGAGAAGATACAAGTAATCGCCAGGGCAAGTAACTTAAGGGCTGCAAGAGGGATTTAAAGAGCCGAGCACTTAGCGGAAGTGGTGCAGGGACTTCCACTACCTCCCAGTCAATTAACTGCAAAATCTGAAAGGTAAATGCTTGCTTGCAACACACCCCCAGCAACACTCCCGGCAGCAGTAATTGGGAAGTAAAATCTTGGCAAAAGGAACTTTAAAATAGAAACAGAGGAAAAGATATTTAGGAAATGAAACAGGAATGTGCTCACAGCAGATGGAAAATGCTGAGAAAATGATGAAAAAAATGATGAGAAAAAAAGACTTTTTCAGAGCTATTTTAGCAATCCTCTTATCTCCCCCCACCCCATTATGAGGGAAAACATGATCCGAGCTAAATTCACTTTCAGTGACGTACTAATAATAACAGTTATGATAATAAATTTCATTTGTAATTTCCAACCATTTCTGTATTCAGCCCTTCAACATGTATTTTTAGCCCAATTAAAAATAAAATCATTATCCTTCCCATACAGGAAATCCAAGCTGTAGGCCAGTTTAGTTAACTTGCCTAGAATTATACTGTCTCTGCAGAGCCAGAATGAGGGTCGATACATCCTGATTCCCAGGCTTACACTTCAGCTAGACACCCCTACCCATCTTAAAGACCAAACCAGAGCAGAGCTGAGTAATTCCGAGCCCTCGCAGAGCATTTTACATATTTGAAGAATTGCACAAACAGCAAGCAATTAGTTCTGAACGAGGTCCCTGGGGAGTTCCTAGTTAAAATACGTGTGTTTTAAGATACATTAAGCCAAGCACTATACCTTAAAATAATTACTGAATTCAGACATAACATCTGGGGACTTTTGGGGCGTGGGTGAGGTGGGCAGTGTTTCTGTATAGGAAGGAATAGAAGCATCTCTGTATAGGGGGAGGAAGCAAGTGGAGTTTGCTGGGAGATATAAGGAGAAGAGGGTATGCGATTCATAGTTGCCACATCCAAGTGCATTCCATGGCATTTGGGAGGGAGGCACAGACAGTCAGGAGTTCATTGGTGTGAATGTATGAAAGCAAAACCGTTTGGGAAACACTGTTATAGCAGATGGAGGGCTGAGGTGGGACCAGACCTCCCTCCAAGAGAGGCACCATCCCTCTCTTTTGAGTCTTTCTAAGCTTCTGGGCCAAAATTCTCTGTGGGTAATCCAGAAATATGAGGAAAATGAGGTGACGCAAAGTCACCCAGAAAACACATGGCAGAACCAGGAATTATGCCTAGAGCTGCCAAGGAATATTTTGGAATCTTCACCATAAACCCACACAGCTCTTCTGCTCCTACTCTAGACCCACTAATAACAGACAACGTGTCCTGCAATGCCCGTGCAAGACCAGCCTGTGGGCAAACACGCTTTCTGCTGCTGTGGGCTTGCAGTGCGTGTGACATGAGAGTGCCCCACCTAGCAGATAATCATCCTGCGCACCCTCACTTCTTATGGAAGTCGGATTTACAACAACTCAAGGGATCAGGTCCTAAATCTTCATAAGCTAAGCAAGTGTCTATTTTCCAAAGTATTTCTCAAAAAGCTTTATTTCTTTTTTCTTTTATATTTTAAAAGACTTGTCACAGATTTATGTTCAAACTACTTCCCCATCAAATTCTCCTTAAAATAGCAACACTAGGCCAGCTGTGTTTGTTTCTGCGATTCCATATTAATGTCACTATAAGTAAAGCTATTTTTCTAAGTATGTAAAATACACATCAAAATAGACAAAGATCCTGCGATAAACCAAGCCGTCTCCAAAAGGTCACAAGTGTAGAAGCACAAATAATATGCTGCTTTATCGCGAAGTAAAACAAGCGGCCTGCAAAGCCCAGTGGAGATGTGGAGGTAGATGGCAGTTAGATGGTAATGTGGAACAGAGGGCAACTGCAATGCACCAAAGAACAGGAAACCCCAAGAAAAAGGGTTTGAGAAATGGTACTGGCAGGTAAAAAAACTCAACATGGCCTGGTATAAACCCAGTGGCAATAGGTGTTACCAGTGAAACAAGGTGGGAACTCATAGTGGGACAGAAAAAAGCATGTTTGCCCTTGGGGATAAAGACAGCTCAACACTTAGAGGTAGAGGCAGCAACTTCCAAAGTCAACTGGAGTTTTACTTAAGATTTGACCTCCGCATTTCATCCATGCTAAAAACTATTCCTGTGACTGCCCCTTCATTGCAAGTCCAACGCATAATTGGCCCAAATTTGTTTTCAAAACAAGACATGGATATGCTGTGTTCTGCCTGCCTTGGCCCCGTTTCCCCCTGAAACGCCTCCCCACTGCAGGGCCAAAGCTTCCTCAGCCGCCACTCACCCCGTGGAAATACCCTTTCCGCATCTCGTGACCCCAGCACTCTCTCACCTTTACATCGTATCAGGAAATTTGCCTTTCCCTCCCTCTGGTATACCTCAATTTCTCTCTGCAGCTGTTATTTTTATATAACCTTTTGTAGCTGTCTCACTTAACCCTGTCAAGCATTTGGGGATGCAGTTTCTATGAAAGCAGTTATTACTGTCGTATATCAGAATACCTCTATCCAACACGCGCTCAAGGAAGAAAGTCAATGCCAAAGCACCGGGTAGGACAAAGCAGGCACAGCGACCAGCGCAATGCAAGGCAGGAACAAAGTTCCTCAACAGACACGGTGGCTAACATGAAAAAAGCCCAACAACTCGGAGAACAGAAAACCCTTTGAAATCATGGAGGAGATCAATGCTAAAGATTTAGAATGATACAATTACCACTCTTCTACCCAAAAAGGTGAAGCTATCAACCTTTTCTTTTTTTCAGCCCACCAAATGTTTCAAAATATGCTAAGCATCAAGCTCCCTAGCATACCGGATTTTGAATAGTGAAAAGAGTAAACAGGATTTTAATTTGGATTCTGACAGTAAAGTGCCTTCCATGTGATAAATTAACTATTAGGGAAGACAAATTAACACAACCTACCCTTGAGTATGATGGCTTATGATTTTGAGGAAGCTTTTACAGAAGCATGATCAAAATAAGGCAGGATGAAAAATAGGAGATGATGATGGGGAGAATATTTTATCAAAAATCCTCCCTCTTCCTTTTCATCAAAATGTAGGTATAACTTCTCTGAAAAAGTGCAGCAGATTTTCTCGAGAGCCCCCCACTTTTCCTAAGGATGTCTAAACATTTTAGGAGAGATCCTCAGCTGGTCTAAATCACCAGAGATTGAGGAATTTTATAGCGATTCTTTAATACTGAAAAGTTAAATTTCACATCTGTGAAGCAAGGTCAGAAAAGGACGTGTTACCCCTTATGAATTTTTTGGAAGGGGAAGTTGTCTCAGAATCATTTTCTAGATATAAGACTATGCTCATAAAATCAGCAAAGAGTATGTGAATGTCTTCAAAGCAGTCTAACATTATGTTGTATTTCCATATCCAATGGAAAATTCCCATTTTTTGCCAATTTTTTTAAAAAGAAAGAAGACATTTTAAGATTTCATCTTCCTCTTCCAGCAGAAAGTCCATTTTTCAATCTGCTCTCTCTCTCACTCAGGTAAGCAAATAGAGCTTAAAAAAAATAGCAGAAAGACATCCTAATTGGCTTGAAATTAAAGCTATTAATTTTTATTCTTATTTATTCCTGTCACAAACCAGACCTGTTTATATGGGTTTCTAACACTGCTATGGAAACCTGTGAGGTTCTGAAGTCTTTATGTAATATGAGATGAAAACGCCATCTCCCACAGTGAACATTGTTTTTTTTGAAATATGTCAACAGTGGAATTTTGTCCCTCTGGGAGAAAAAGGGTTGCCAGGCACTGGGGCAGGAGACATCTGGTCCAAATCTAATGACTCAAGGCAGTTTATTAACCATTTAACTGTCTGGGCAACTTCAAAATGGGAATAAGGATGTTTACTCACCTTTGCTCAGAAATTCATCCAAGGAGAAAAAAAAATTACTATTTCTATGGAGACACTGTGCATTTGTATACTTAAATATCGTGCAGATACTGTATTTCAATATATTTCCGTAATTCCCCAGTACATACTTAAAACTGCGGGTCAAAGAGTTCTGTAGCAATTGGCATTTTCTTAATAAAACTAAAAGCCAAAATTTATTTGAGTCCACATGAAAACATTGTTGTGCCTTTGACATACAAATTACTTTAATCATAGTATAAGCAAATGTGGCTCTAGATAGTGCTGAAAGCTCTTAAATTCCAGCAAACTCTTCATACCAGGAGAACAGGTCTAATGTGTGGGTTGCCAACCCTGGCATCCCACTAGCATGGCTCCAGCAACTCCTGGTGCACCATCACGGGGAAGCAGATCAGGTCCTCTGTCCTTTGCCTGCCTGGAGGGCAGGAAACACTGCCCATAATTTGCAAATAAATACACAATTCCTAACTCTCGCTTGATACTTTACAAAGTCTCCAATAAACATGAACTCACCATTATTACTATTGATCAAAAGGAGACAGCAGGTCTTTTTCCAACTCTAAATGATCCTTGTGCTACCAAACAACTCATGACATTCCTTTCTCATTTGGATGCACAATCAGCTCACACCTCTGCCTCCCCTGAAAGAGGAGAAATAATTTTCCTTTATCCCACTGCCTCCGTTCGGTTAGCTGAGTTATGATGTGTTGATCATTATTCAAAGAGCTCAAGAGTGCCTGCTGCCATGCACCCTTAGACATCTCCAAGAATTGATGTACGTGCCCTCTTTTCTCCAACACAACCACCTGTGGTATACCTTCTCTGTAGAGAGAAGAGGTAAAATGCTGGAGTGGTTTTCTGTAACACATGTCTACAGAACAAAAATCAAAGCCCGCTCAGTCTCTTCAACCTTTCTCTGAAAGATCTAAAACACTCAGACTATGTCCTTTACCTTGAAACCAATGCAATGCTATAATAGATGAAACTCTTCCTTAAAGCCTAGAAGTACAGGAGAAAATGCATTACCAAGTCTGAAGGTGTCCAAAGTATTTGAACTTGGAATTCTTGCAATCATGCAGAAACACAGCTTTGAAAACTATAATGAAAAAATCAAAGTAAGTCAGAGGTTTCCTCCTGCAAAGACAAAGATACTTACTTTTATTGAAAGGCTCCTTTCAGAAATCAGCACTGCAAAAATGTTTGCAGCCTGAATAGAGTTCAGGCCTCCTGGGAGACAAAGAATTTTTATAAAGGGGTCATTTTTCTACCTCTACAAATAAAAAAAAGCCCTGAAGGTCACAGTTTCTGGAAGCACCTAAACAACAAGAAAGTAAAAACTTTCTATCCCTCTCCCTGCACAACTAGATAATGAGCTCCACAGCACTGTCTTGGTCAACACTGCATGAGGGTTTACAGCATTTAAAATAGTCCATCACTGTAGCTAAATTCGCTCACCACCTTGAAGACTCATACACTTCCTCTAAGGAAAAAGTTTATTAATTACAATTCTAATTAATATAATTAATTATCTTTTATCAGACATCAATGTATATAACTTAGGATCAAAAAAACTTTCCTGGGTTGCTGCTGAGTACTACAGTCAACCGTGGAGCCTGTTGTATTCGTCAGACTGTTTGTGGCACAATCCCTCAGCTCAGGGCAGGTTGTGACTGCAAATCCCCCAACTGGCAGATGCCCAGAAGAGCCCAGTGGTAGCCAGTCTGTGGCTAGTCTTGAGACAGTGTGCACAGTCTGGCCCAAAAAAGTACATAACAGAGGCAGTCTGCATGCACTGAATGGGGTCTCACCTTGACTTTCACACAGCTAATATACCTCTTTCAATGGTTTAAAAAATAGAAGGGAGAAGACCAGCAGTGCGATTGATCAGCCAACAACACGTTGACGTGTCTCCTCCTCTTAGGAGATGAGGCTAAAAGCAAGAGGACACTCGATAATGGTCATCTTTACCTAAAAGATTGCTTAAAACTGCACCAGTAAAAAAATGAACAAGAAAAGAACATTAAAAAGAGCAGATTTTTGAAACATGTATACACTTCTAACTTCTGCTGAAACCCTTGGCACATCCAACAATTGCTTAACAGCATAAAGTGGTCTTTAAGGGATCTATCATACATTTTTCCACGCTTGCTCAGTACTCTGCATAAAAAAGCAGCACAGAAAGCGTTGTTATTAGGAACTCCACCTAGGCTGTGGCAAGGAGACATTGGCCTGAGCACAAGGGATGGAGTTAGAGGGAAGAGTCAAAAAAAGCACAGCAATGAAAATCCTTCCAGAATTAAAAAGGCCACAAGAACTTTGCCTGAACTAGTACTTGTTGTTTTTATTGGATTATTTTATGAGGTTTTATGTTGTTTAATCGAAGAAAGAAAATGGATGCCATAAAATATGCAGAGCTAACAGGGGCTGCGGAGTACATTGCTGAATATTGCTAGTAATGCCATTTTCCCTTCACTGTCAAAAAATAAAAATATCATTCTTTATATCCCTGTCACATGGAACAGCGGTCCTCTCGCGCTTGCCAATCAATCATCTTGGAGTGCACCTTTACCTTGAGCAGTATGTGCTAGGATGGTGAATAAGGAAAGCTCAGAAAATAATCTCCCTTTCCACAAGATAGAATTCAATTTCCAGTATAGCTCAGACCAGTACTTTTCTTGAAAAGGTGGCACCATATATTACAGCAAAAAAGCATTCTTCTGCTGCTAGTGAAAACTTTAGTGAGCATTATGATTATGTGGTTTGTACTCCAGGCACCAATGACCACCAAGCAGGCTAATAACATGCGAATTCTGATGAGAACCAGCCCTCCAGCTGGGATAAAACATCAAACACTTTTTTCCCCTGGTTTGTTTTCCATTCTGCTTTCTTTACTATAAGATTTTTTCCTAGCTGCAGACAGTAACTTTCCAAGATTCTCCTAGAGAGTAAGCACTTCACAATAAAATTATCCCACTGTGGTGCTCAGGTAGCCCTAGTTAGCCCTTTGGCCACTGTCCCAACAGGCTTGTATCTTTGACAGCCCCAGTTTGGTTTCTTTGAGTGATGTTTCTCAGAAGCTTTTTGAAGACTCTCTGCAGGTAGATTGAGCTTTCACCAACGACTCTTTGAATCCCCCTTCGGATCTCAGCAGATTTGGCAAGGATTTTGCAAGTCCCAAGCTTTGTCTCTCCTCCGAGCACAGCTGACAAGGGTGTGCAGCAGAGGCTGGCGGGGTCCATAATCTACTGCAATAAAGTCCAGAGACAGCCCCACAAATGGATGGTGCCGAAGCACTGGCTCGCTGGATTTGCCTGTAATATTTCTAATCGTGAAGACAAGGAGACAGTTTTTCCCCTCCAGACACCCTGAAGCTCCAGGTCCCAGCTTTTGCTCTGCAGATGTGGCCAAAATATCATTCTGTGAGCTGGTGCCTGACCGACAGACCCCGGCAGGCCCAAAGCCTGAGATGAGCAAAGAGGTCAGGAAGATTCAGCCCTCCAAAGTCTGTTGCTCACAGTGCTGCTGTGAATAAGCTTAGAAGCTTATCCAGCCTTGCAAAGCTGTCAGGAAAATTTACCAGCCACTGCACAAAAATTGCTTGCCATTTACCACAGTGATTGATGGTAATGCAAGAAACTAATGGCATTTTACTTGCCTGTCGAAAGAAATTACTCACCCTGGGCCAGCAGGACTGGGGAAGGATTCTTTAATCCTTGCGGCGATTTTTAAATTAAACTCTAGTGTTCGCAGGGCTGAAGACCAGTCAGGCAGCAGCCTGCTTCAGGATGGATTCAAACACAATATAGCACATGGGCAGATAGGTCTGGCACAGCAATAAAACAGAGTGAAAGGCAGCTGCACACTGTGCTTCTGACTTCTTTTTTTAAAAAGTTTACAGATTTGCAGGGGCCAAATCCATTTCCAGATTGTTAATCTCTAACGAAGACCTAGGTCCTGGCACTGTGCATGTAACAAAAAGTTGGGGAAATAACAGGACAAAAAGGCCATAATCAAAAATTGGAGACAACTGATCTAAGCGATACAGGAAGGTGCTCGCATTTGGTTTATACATGCAGGAGAGTATAGAGGTATAGGGGGTCAATTCACTTCCTACATCAGTAGAGTTGATAGGATCATTCCTTCTGTGGCTTTCCCTTTCCTTCCTAACACCAGTACTAAACCTTCCTTTGTCCTTTAGCATTTTTCCTTTTCATTGCAACTGGTCTCTTTGCCACCAGGACTGCTCTGTTCTGGTTTTACCTGCAGTACTGGCATTGCCCCTGTATGGATGGCAGATCCTCCATCATGGTTCAGTCACGACATCCTTGTTGAATGAGCTACTTCAATAGTTCAGGGGCAGACAACATTCATTCATTAGCTGGCAGGTCAAGGGTGAAGGACTGAAAAAGGTCCTTCACCAGGAGCTGAATCTTACAAGCACAGCGGGCTCCAACACCTAGCACTGCCCCCGGGGAATTTCAGTAAGACAGATAGCAAGAGACATCACACAGCGCTTTTGAGGATAGGAATGAGCTACTCTCTCACAGTTTTGATTTTGGTTAGCCTCTGTTTTCTTGACCAGCCTTTATGATTCAAGCTCCTACACATCCTCAGAAACCAGATGAAAAATCATGTCTCAAAAAGGTCACGAACAAAAAAGGGGGAGAAGAAACAACTCAAGTTTCATGAAGGCTACACATGCCTAGGTCCTAGCTACTAAACAGTCGCTTAAACTTTCAGCATTTCAAAGCATACCCTGTGTGTTTGCAATAACAAACATTCTAAAAACAGGCTTTCCACTGGGGGAGTTGGGGGGCCTATAAAATGGCTACAGTGCTTCATAACATATTCAGTGGTTTTCAGTGAAAAACAGTTACAGTGAGATACTGTGTCCCACTACGCATTTCAATTCTAACTAGTCCCTAACCCTGTTAGTCATGAATTTGCGATTAATGAGCCTTGTTTAGAGGATGTGAATACTGAAATTGTTCTGATATACAGGCTCTAACCACAGAAAGATGATCTAATTCAGCAAGGGAATCTGCTGTGCTTAGGGGGGATTCCAAACCTTCAAGAAAGGAAATCAGCTGTTAAGTCATTTTAACAAGGGGCAGCATGCTGCGCTCTCGGCTCTGAGGTGCCACGCAATGGTCTCACAGCTTGGCATCGGGGGACAAAATCATCTTCATGCGTTAAGGACGCTTAACATCTGCTTGTAAAGCTGGGGCCAGTCAGAAAATGGCTGTGACTGAAATGAGGGTGGTGCAAGTGTGGTTTTCCACCACAATTCTTAACTATGAGAAACGTGCACATACACACCCACACACACACTGTTTTGATCTAATAGAGCAAAGGACCAATGACCCAGGGCTAAACTAATTATGACTAGTTATGCTTGAGCAGGAAAACAGCAACCACTGCTCTCCTGCTTCAAGGGGACAAGTAAAACGATTGCCTTCGTGGCTCTTCTTCCCTGTGCCTGGAAGGGAAGAACTGTCCCTTGGGAGTCCTCCTCTCCCAGGGTATCCAGAAGAGCAGATTATCTCCTCAGCTGGGGACATGGGGACAGGCAGGACAGCTCTCCACTCCAGGCTTAATAGCAGGGCTAGAGAAAGCCCTGTATGCAGTTTCATCAGCCCAGCCTTCTTGTTGACTCTAATAGAAAATATATTTCCCAGGCCATGAAAAATCTAATAGAACAGTGAAAAAAATAAAAGACAGTATTTTTCATTAAATAAAATCACCCATCACGTGCCCATCAATACTCGGAAATAATTCAGGGGGGAGAGAGGGAGCTTAATTATATTTGAAATGGTTTATAAAATGCACCAAGATGGAATAAACATTCCTTGTTCCGCTACAGCCGTCACTTTCAGACATATTTCAGGAGGCTAATCCTGGAGGCCAGGAGATTAATTCCTGGAGGCAAGCCCTTTTTCCCCTCCAGCTCCTCCCCAGCTCTTCAGAGAAAATGACCTGGTCTGATCTTAACACATCTTGAAGACGACAGAAAGATTAATTATGCTCCTCCCTATTTCATCTTCATGGCACATCTGAGCAGCTTCTACAGCTGCTAGACTTTTATTTCCAGGGTCCTTTTGATTGTACTGCTGAGATATTCAAAGACTCATTAAACCTAAGGGGAAGTCCCATTCACTGAGACTTAGTATGGAAAGGAGGTGAGGGAGGGAGGCTTAAAGTTATCTTGTACTTAAGTTAAAGAGACAGTTGGAGAAGATTTATTCGTAAATCAAACTCTCCATCCTCGAAGAGTCACCTATCCTTGTGGCGCCTTCCACACAGGAGATGCTATTTGGACTAAAGGGCTGAGAAATGCAGCCTGCTCCGACGACTGGGTGACTCTGCTTGTTCCTACAGAAGAACCAAGGGATGAAGAAGGGAAAGCAAAGAAACATGCCTTATATTTTTGTAGATATAATTTTGCACCTACAAATTGCAACACTAACATCAAGTTAGAGCTCAGCTTTCAGACCAGTCTCCTGCAAAGGTGGTGTTTGTCGATGCCTGCATGGTTGTGGTTGTAATTATTTCCTCCAGCAATTACTGTCACTATATCTGACCTTATCCTAGAGTCAAGTACCAAGGCATTAAAGATCTTCTTGACAATCCTGACAATATCTTCTGTGCAAGTAATTGCTGATACAAAACCTTATTCTCAATTACTAACATCAATAGCTTGTGGATATTAAAAGCAAAGCCAGTATATTACTGGGGCTGAGATTACTTTCTAATCTGATAGTAAGGCTATAAATTATCTGATTTGCTGATGAAGAGCTCAAATTACAAAGGCACCATTCAAAAAATCACTAAGAATATGGATGACTTTGATTTTAAGTGGCGTTGAGAAAGTGTTCCGTTCTTTCCTGGTGGTGTTGCCTTCCTGACTTGAATCTTCACTGTCAAGCTATCATCCTCAATTAACTTCAGGCACAACTATTTTCAGGTATAACACTCTGCCTGCCAGCATAGCAGTAGGCTTCAAAAAGTGGACCTTCAAGCTATAGTCTAAAGCTCATCTATCAGAAATACCAATATTATCCCTCTTCTTTACTTTTTAGAATTGTGAAACCTCAGCAGTACCATTACAATCAAGGTTGTACTTACTCCTGGGAACATTTTATCTTATTTTCACATGGGGAAGGCTTTTCTTTACAGAACATTCCTGTAGTTAAGATCTCTCCACAGTTTTACATGAAATTAAGTAGCTAATGTCATACACGTGGTGCTGCAAAGACTAAATCATGATATTAAGGGAAGTCAAGGTTCAATTCCCCTGCGTGCAGCAGGTGAGATATATGCATTGGGAAAGGCTAGATTTGGAGAATGTAATAAACAGTTACAGGTCAATATAAAATATAAATGCAAAATGCACTCCTTCATATTTATTACATCTTTTACATCTAAATCAGGCAGATTTCATTCCACAGATTGAGACTGATCTGAAGTAATTTAGTGGGAGGCTGGTAGTTGAAACACATAATCACATTTCTAGAACAATGTAATTACATTGAATTTAATGTGATTTCCTGCCACTGGCTTAAAAGTGCAGCCTCCTCCACATTCTCGATTTACGCTGAACATGACGGTTGATGTAAGATTACTTTTACGTAGCCAGGTGAAGCATTGCATAAGGGGGGAAAGTATGCATAAGGGACAAAAGTCCTTGAATTCCCTAAGACCATCATACAAAGATGTCAGTTATGAAGTACTAGTAAGTTCAAATCTTAAATTTCTAGAAAGATGCTGTCTCAGCAGATGACCATTGATTTTATATTTCATTTTCATTAAATATCTCACAAAGAACAATTTTGCTGACCTTAAGAACTTGTGCACAAGTCAGCTCTACTCTATGGGGCAAAGAAATCTGAAGGGAAATTTAGCAGAAGGGTTTTCAGGTTTTCCTGTGTTGTACATGCTTTTGAGAGTGCTAGATTAAAGACCTTTTATAAAGAAGAGGCTAATAAATGGACACAGCAGGTCATACCCATTAAGAATAGCTAGAAAATACTGGGGAAAAAAGCAATTGCAATCTGAATGCAGACCAAGAATTTGAATCTTAAAACAAACACAAGGACAAAGGGCTGAAATTTTATCAAAGTTAGGAATAAAACAGCACAGTCATTAATATTCATTTAGCTCCTACAAATTAGTTAAAATCTGATCCAGAGAGAGAAAGCGTGCAAGCCAATGCCTCAGGAGAGCCCGTGCTGCCAGCCAAAGCGTGCTACATAAACAGAAGAGTTACTCTTAAAAAAAATACCACTAAGCTTATAGCTGATCAGATGAAATCCTGCAAGCCCACCTAGTATGAAACAATTCAAGTAATCTCTTTGCAGAATAATAACAAATAGCAACCATAGTTATAAAAATCGAGGCATATTTACAATCGATTTGCAAACAGAAAGGAAAATTATTAAATTGATCAAAAATGCTGTTTACTGCTGGCAGTTCATTTAGCTTTCTGCAGAATCTTTCAACATTTATATTCCTTCATTGGAATAAATAAGTATTGAAATGTAATGGATAATGAAGCAGATGCTAAAAGACAATAAAAGTGCATAGGTTTATTTTTTTTCAGCAGACCAATATAAAATTGAACAAAATGTAAGTTTAAAAGCAGGTTTTAAAGCTGGGGACTTTTATGAAAAGTAAACGAACAATAGATTTAAAGCAGTATAATTATCGATGAATCACAACGTTAGGGAAATGGCCTCGGAGAGCTCCAAATGCATTATACACTGCAGAGGGGGAGGGCGAATGAGGGAGAAAAGAGCCCCTAAAAGGAGCCAACGCTGCAGCCCTCGTTCAGATAAACCACCCTGTATTTATGTAGCAAAGTCGGCTGCGTTTAGGTTATAAAGCCAAATCCTGAGATTCTTCCTTCCATGGAAGTTTTCTTTGGCATGAACAAAACTGTGGAAAAATCTCAGGATGCACAGGCTTGCAACAAGCCAAGGAGCAGACCTCAGTGCCATAGAGCTGCTTTTCGACACTGTCGATGTCGAGCACCGCGGAGCAAAGCAATGTGTTGCGAAAGGCTCACACAGCCGGGCAACACTACGCTGAAGTGGCAGCGACAAATGCAAATGTGTTACAAAAACAAAGAACAGAAAAGCTTTGTCTGGGAAACGACGGCATGTGTTATTGATGGCTCAGCAGCCAGAAGACCTCAGCGCATGGAGAGGATAATGGGTTTGTCATCTCCCTGCCAGGAAAGGACTTGAAGAGGGTTGAAGAGAGGCAGCATTTCAGCTCCGTGCCCACCCTGCGACCCCGGCACACGGTCCCATGGTGCACGCCGGGGAAAGCAGCGCAAGCTCAGCCGTGATGTCTGCCTGCCACAGCCAACCCCGATACACTCAATCCCACCGCATGTCCAACACACACCACATCTCAGTTCTTTCTTCCTGAGCCGGACAAGCTTCCCAACAGCCTCAGTATTTCCAGATTTCAAATCCTTAGTAGAGTTTCTTCAAAGAGCAAATACGTTTGCAGAAATTAATTTTGGGCTGCAGCTTCTTAAAAGGTACCCATTTCTACATCAGGCAGATTAGCGGCAGAGCCTGCTAGAAGTTACGGTCTTAATCAAAACCAAAAATGTACTAAGCAGATTTTCCCTTTTGTTTACTGAAAAGCTTACTTTCTTCAAGGTGACTCAAGACAAGAGGCGGTTTGCTTAAACAATAAGAGATTTGCTGGATGCCAGAAGGCCCCCTTTTCATCCCTGATCACGTTCTACAGCTCAGGAAGAGAATTCTGCAAAGAGTACATGCAAATACGACAGGGGAGTCAGGACCCTTATTAGGTTAAATCATTCCGCTGCAAACCAGGACCAACCAGACAGAAACACTGTGATTCAAACTTGGACAAAAATGGTTAGAAATGAGAAACAATTTGGCTATGGCAGGATTACCACTACACTAGCCAGGAGGTCAACCCATCTATTCAGGACTTTCATCATGCAGCAAAAGGACTGAAAATCTCTGCTCACCCAATCACCACTACAACAGTTACATATTCAGATTTCTTTCTGGAATAAGTGCAAATTTGCTTTGATTGACTGACATTTCATCACTTAATACATTCACTGCATGTCAAGGGAAAAGTTGACTGAATTCACAATGCTGTACTGATTGAGTTCCTAATAGGAACAGTTGTCAGAAGGACTTGTAAGGATAACTTTCAAAATCACATTTGCTAGTTGGCAGAGGTCTTTTTGCACCAAAGAGCCTCTCCACCTACGTGCAGGACTTTCTGGGACACAGAGATGGACAGCCTCTGTCTTCCCAGTTGCCATCAGCCTGTGACATGGCAGCTGGCTGCAGCCATCCCGATGGCTGCACAATACCTTTTTCTCCAAAGTCCTGCATTTGAGACATGCAGTTGTGGAGTCAGAAAAAGCTTCGCTGGAGACTCAGGAATAAGCTGTGGAAGAGAAGCTGGAGACCAAGTGAGGGGCAAAGCTCTCCTTCACCCCTTCCACCCAAAAAGTCTCCCAAGTACAAACTACCAACCACAGAGCTCGAGGGTGAACAGAGGACACAGCAGGGAGCATAGCTCCCCGAGGGTGAACAGAGGTCAGTGTCTACCCTAGCTGAAAATGGGGAAAGACGACAAGGAAAACTGGCACAAGAAGAAACTCAATTCAAGTTTGAGCCCTTGGCCAGTGCCCCAGCCTTGGGGCTTGCTGCCTATCGTGCAATGGGCAGCTCCCTCCCGATCTCAACCTCTGCCTATGAATCTACGATAAAAAAATCTGCAGTGTTTTCCTCTGCTCCTGATCCCTCCTCTGAAATTTTCACATTCGATTAGAAAGGTCTTCAAGATACAGCTCTCAAATGAACCTAAGCATTTCCAAATTCCTTTCCTTCTCTGCAGAGACCTGTAAGGCCCTGAAATGACCTATCTTCAGCATTCATGACGTGGGTAAACAGGATCCCTGGCTGCCTTCACCCTGTTTTAATTAGACAGAGTGGAAAAAAGCAGTGCTCTTCAGTACTTAAAACCAACCAGTTTCAAATAAATATTTAAAGTTGTCCTGATTGTTAGATAAGCAGATTCTGCAAAGCAATTGCAAACGTTGCAATTGTTTTGCCATACGGTCGCCAGCAGCTGGAAGCTCCGAGATGCCCATTTCAATCAGAAATTTTCCATGTCAAATGCATTTGGCAGTTTGTTCGTGGCGAGAAGTGCTTCTCAACACGTGAGCTTTCAGAAGACTGCAAGGAGTAAAGCACAGGTGGCTTTTCTTAAAGCCTGGGTGAAAGCACAGCTTTCTGTAAACACTCCTTTTTATAAGTAAATAAATAAATAAGAAAAGGTGCTGTGCCATACCTTCTGCACTGCTATTAGGCAGCCAAGAGGCTCCTGCTAGACCAGACAAAGCCTTCAGTCAGTTCCACAGAATATTCACAAGATAAATGAAAAGAACAGTGGGAGGAATTGGCTTAAAAGTGCATTCATTGTACTTTCCTTTTCTTTAAATGTAATAATATGCAACAGCTCCTTGTGGTGTTGAACGGACAATACTATTAACTCTTTTTTCGCTCCAGCACTTCAGGCATTTATACTTAGATTCTTCCACCTAATCACTACCTAGATGTTGCTAAAAACCATCAGGCACTATGGGCCAAATCTTGAGGTCCCCACTCAAACCCTCCCTTAAAGGAGTTCTTAGTAGGATTTTTGCATTATTAAGCATCACAGATTATTTTCCTAACTGGTATCTGAATAAAGAACACAAGAATTGGCCCTGATCATTACCATAATGCTTTCATGTTTGCCACTCAAAAGCCTAAAAATATGGCATAGAAGCCCTGTGGTGAATTAATGCAAAGTGTCTGCATTTGTACCAGGAACCAATCGCTGAAAGAAAGAAAAAGGATATTTGAAATAAACCTGGAGGGGATATTTAAAATAAACCCGGAGGATGCATTAGCAGAAGCACTTCTGAGCAACCTGCCATTTAAAGCACGCACGGGACAAATTCATCTCAAGAGTTACTTCAAAGGGAATGGTCCGTAATCAAAATTAATCACAATTAATCTGGCCCTAGGTTTCTGCCACCGAGAGGCAGGCTCCCACAGTCAGAGCTGCGGGCAGCGGATGGCAGGAATCACATCCACAGCATCCACCTCTGCTGATATTGCCAATTCTTCTGCTACGCTGGTGCCATCGCAAAATGCTGCAACAGGATTCAGGCCAAATTTGCTTATCGGCCCTGAACCATGAGGCCAGCCAGCAATATGTGCTGAATGGCGCTCTTTTTGAGGATGTCATCTTTCTATTTATATTACCTAATTCTTCTTCTCCAACTCCCTGTGGCAATCCAACAGTTGAAATCATACAGTATAAGCTAATAGGGTTATATAAGTGTCCATTTGCTGTACATATGCTCTCTCCCCTAAGGCAAGCGATCCCCACAACTCTGTATCAAGAGAGGTACACCTTCCGTTCTTGATGTCTAAACACATCAGAGTTTTGGAGGTGCTTCAGAGAGTGTCTCTACCCTTGTTGGAGGAGGACATATGTGTAGCTGAGCAAGAAGCAGGCAGCAGAGAACCACCACGAAGGCAGAATCAAACCCGAACAAGAGGTGCTTCTGGGCCGGACATCTGCCCCTTGTCTCCCCAATGAAATATAGCTACACTAAAACAAGACAGAGGATGCCAGCTCCACATGTGGCACCTCTCAAGGTACTGCTGAATAGACAGAATCCTCAAGCTTTTTGCCCAGGCTTAATTCCTTGCTCTGCCTGCATGAAAGCAAAAAATTTCCTTGATATGGAAAGAGCCGGCTTCCCTGTCTCTTCTCTGTCTCCACCCCCCAAGATTTGTGTTTTCAAGCTAATTCTGCTTCTCTGTCCTCTTCTGGTTTTCCCAGCACCACCCTCCAACTCCATTTTTACAACACAAAGGCAAAATAATTTACATAAACAACTAAGCTGTTTCAGTGTAAACTGTGTATGGACCTGGATACTTCCTTTGTTTCAAATATATTTGCGTTGCATACTTACACTTAAAAGAAACAGTATTAATCCCTGTAATCTATGAATTCCTGTACCTTTCACACGAAGGTATGTAAAAATGGCATAGGCCCTATAACATGATGGACTTTTGGCACCAAATCTCTTGCTCTCTGGAAGCGTCCAGGGTTTAAAACCTCAGAAAACTGTCTAGGCAGTCTAAACCCACAGGACATGAACTTTAAAGTATGTATTCTACTTATGCATATTCACATTTTTTTGTTTGCTACGTTCTACCATTAAACTGCTCTCAAATTCAGAAAGACCCATTTCTAGATACAGTTTGAACCTTTCTCCAGAACAGCAGGAATACACAATCCAGTACTGGTGGGGGCTTTGCTCTTTTACACATATACCTACTGTATATGCATAGCTTCTTATTTTACCCACTTCGTAAGATTGCTGCTGCTCCTTCCTTGGCAGTTTGGCGGGCACAGATGCTTCGAGCTCTCGGGGAGGCTTGCACAGACAGCAGTGCCACTTCCCAAACTGGCTACTCCCTTCGGTTTTCTGGCCAAATCCATTAATCAGGCCCAATCCAGGGAGTCCACATATGCACGTACTGTAAAATCCCTTTACAGAGCACTGTTTTCCACCAAAATGAACCTTTGCCAAGCTCCCCCATAGCACGCCAGCCATGGAAAGCTGACAGCACAAGCTAATGGGGCCCTGCACGAGTCCATTTGCCACACATATGCTATGTAAACCCTCAGGAGCGGGTCCCCATTTCACCGTGTGACTGAAGGGAAGGGACGGCTTCCCATAGTCCCCGTGCTGCACACACAAGTAGAATTGCTTTCAAATGCCTTTGCACTGCAGTGTTGCACTTCTGGCCGTTCGCTTCCCCAGCAGACTCAGCAGCCCTCTCAGAGAATTTCTTTTCTCTGCTTGCTTCCTTCCAGCAGTCACATCAAACAGACATGTATTAACCGGCTTGGAAACTGCTGCTTTTATCCTCCAGGTGAAGAACTGAAGTAGTTAGCGTGCATACATTTCTGAATGGTCTTCAGTGAGAAAATTCAATGTTCCTATTCCAGGGAATAGAATAATTACTTGCTTTTCAAACTTCCTGTTTTTCAAGCTGATAAAAGCTGCTGTTACAAGTGATAGACAATTTCTAGACCTAAACAGACCTCCCAGTTCTCAGCTACACTTTGCAGTGGTTTTGTACATGGTTTGTGCCACCATTTCCCTCGCTGATCTGCCACAGATGACAACCTCTCCAGAGCAGTCCGTAGCCAGCTCCAGCTCCCCCAGCAAACAGAAGCCCCCGATTTGGGGTGTAACACTGTAATTCTCTTCCTTATCCCACTGCAAGCAAAGCCAGTTCGTCTCACAGGTATTTCTCAAGCAGTAGAATACCGGCTTCAACGCAGCTATATCCTATTAATGCTGATATATGTGAGACCTTTTAAAAGCCCTAGGGAAGACAGATTTCGCTTTGTTGAGATAATTTAGACACCACAAACTACAAAGATGAGGGAATCCAATAAACTATCATTTCTCTTTCTTCTTCATTTGAATAGAGTTCGCCAATACGTAGCACTATGGTTTTACCTGCATGCCAAAATCTGCAAATTCAATTCCGCTAGGTGTTCAGTCATGTGAGGACAAAATTGATTCACACTGTCCCTTCTCCCATATTTAATGTGTTTTCTGGGAGGGGAATCTTCCCAGAACATAGTATTATCACTCAAAAAACACTCCGAGTTTTTGAATCTAAGTTCATGCAACATATACCCAAGATACATGGAATTCAGCAATAGCAACTGGAAACGTTGGATTCTTTTCTGCAGAGCGCTTACTGCCTCCTGCCAGGAGACAGTCTTTACTGAACTCAATGAAAATGATACGAGCCTGTGTCAGGCTCCAACATTGCAGAAAAAGAATGAGCCATCACAGCATATGAGGAATATGTCATTTTCTCCATCTTTCCTTGGATGGTGACACAGAAGCACAAGGAAAGCAAGCAAATCACTCAAGGCCACACCAAGAATAGCACTAAAATCCCCAATCATAGGACATGCTACATACTTGTAGTAACAAAAATATATCTGTCATTGCACGTCACACAAGCTCATTCAAACTAAAAATTTATCACTTGCTTCAGACTCCAGCCAGGTTACGGCAAATATATCATGGAGCTGTCAACAATCTGCTAATCTTGCTGTGAAGTGTAGGAATACAAGAAGCTTAAAAATACACTGGCCCTTCAGAAACCATAAATTTTGCTGGCTCTTTCTCACATACCATTGGTCTACTCCAGCTATTTCACTCCTACCTCCTGCAGTTAAACAGTTTCATTTTGCATGTCTATTTAGAGAATGACAATCAGGCATATGAGGTAGCAGAAATTACCCATGGGTATACAGATAAAGAAGCAAAGACCCTCTCTGGCTCCTCGACTGAGAACAATTACCACTGGCAGATTTAACTGGAAAGTCTGTACAGAAATCCCAGGACACACACAACTGGATTTTCAGAACCTCCACAGAAACAGCTGGAATAACATCTCTGTCCATCTGGAAACCTGGTCTGTTGGGCTCTTTTGAGCAGAGAAGAAAGCAAAAAGAAGCAAACGAAGACCTTTCCTCCTCCATCCGAAACCAAACCATTTAGACAAAAATTTAAACCAGGATGGGGGGAGGATCTTTGATTATAAACACAACAGAAGTTTCAAAGGATACTTCCTCACAAATAAGGGCTTGTTCATGACATTTCACGCTGGGCACATTTTTGGGAGACTACAAATAAAAAGCAAACCTCCTTGTTGTTCGTGTTATGAAGCTTCATGGTCAGCAACCTCACTAAGGACTACATTAGCCTGCTTAGCCTAAACACTGCTACCCCTACAGCTGTGTGATATGGCCCGGCTACAGAAGGCAGCCTAACTCACCATTCTTTGTGCAAATTCAGTTCTTTAAATGAATTTCTCTTACGCCAAATGGCTTGGTGTACCTGCCATTCTTCATTTCCTACTCCAGCCACAAACTTCAATTTTCTCTCCATAGCACTTAAACAGCGCATAATTACAACTAATTATCGATCACTGAGGGATTACTAGTTGACAAATCCAATTTTCACACTGTTATCAAGCATGACTGACTGTGAACCAGAGAGGATAAAAAGTATCTGCACTGTCTCAGAAACCTGCAGGTCTATAAGCTGGGTGGGACCAGCGGTGTCACTGTCACCATTATTAAAGCCATGAGACTGCAGTGGCACCCAAAGGCCAATGTGTTTAGGGACCTATTATGTAAGACGCTATAAATCTACACAAAGTGACAGTCCTCACCCCAAAGAGTTTTGCAAGCCTAAAAAAAGCCAAGCCTTTTACATCTGTAAACGTATGCAATTTGGCTGCGTTTGTACCACTTTTGCATTCCATTTCTGCAAGTATTCTCCCAAGCAAGCTAGCTAGCAGACATATTTAGAGAAACAGCTCGTTTCAGGGAAAAACGCCACTCAATTTCCCTCAAAGCAAATTTTAAATTTGCATGCTTTGGTGCACCTGCTGATATCAACAAATTGGATCAATGAAGGAAAGGAGGGCACTGTGCAACCCCAGTGCCCTGGGAAAGCAGCTCACACCCAGCCCATTAATGTTATTCCTTAGCTGCAGCAGTCTAGTTACCCAGAAATCAGGAGTCTGCTGTCGCATGGTCTGTGTGCAGTACAGTTGAGGCACCGTGCAAAGAGGGTATTTAAGAAAAAAGAATTAAAAAAAAAAAAATCTGAGAGAAAAATACATGGAGCTGCTCAAACATCATTGAATAGAGTAAAAAGCAATGTTTTCATAATAAGTCACATGATGAATTTTTTCCCAGTTGTATTTCAATAGAGTTATTCACATAATTCAAGTAGACACAAATCCCAGTGTGAAAATATCTGTGCTCTTGTAGCCCAGTGGCAGCCCTTCCAGCATGACTTACAACAAAAGACTGAAAAAGTCCACTCCCGTGGTACACACAAATTGGTTTATTATTAGAGCTCATCCAGCACCATTATTTTCTGACAGTAAATGTGTTTTTAACAGAATTGAAATTTCCATGAAGAACATTTTTCTTGCAAATGTTTAACTTTTCTTTTGGGAAAAACTACATTTTTGTTTCACGTCTGTTTAACATTAAGATACATTTCCCTTTCCATTTTGTTCCAAAGAAAGCACGACACAATTTAGAAAATGCTGCACTAAATCTCCCTGGCTCCCAAAATAAAAAAACGGAGAATGAGCCTCGCATAAAGAAAGATTGCAAGTGCCTTACTAAGGACTTTATTCATTAAAAAAGACTCAACTCTATTCTGCTGCATGTCTATGAAAGTGAAATATGATTTTATTAAATGAAGCCCTTAATATGTTTGCTAAGACTCTGTCAGGCTGAACATTAACTACATTTCCATTGTTTTTCAAGTCCAAAAAGAAAGTTGCTCTACAAAGAGACCAGCTCACTTATAGCTTCTTAACCTACACACCAGCGGAGAAGTTTGCTTTATTAAGCGCATTTGCAATGTCCAGCACACACAAGGGGCACAGTGCATTCATAAAAAGAAAATGCACAGCTTTCAGAAATCAAGGGAAGGGGAAAAAAGAAAGAAGAAAAAACATGTTACATGCATTTCAATTTCGGGTAGCAAGATTGCATACATGAGCATAAGCCATTGTCCACTGCCCGGGCGCACCCCCGGTTGTGTGGAGGACACCCCAGCAGAGACCTACTCCTCCTCAGTAAGAAATAACACCTGGGGGAGCCTTCCAGGCTGCCAGGTCTCCGACCCTTTGCAGAGGGCTTGCACCACTGGGTGAACAAGTTGCTAAATCTCCCCCCATAGAGACATTTTTGAGGTGACACGTTGAGTCCATTCAGGGGGATCACAGCCGGTGAAGTAGCTTCCCATCCCAGCCGAGGCACCTGCACCAGCACCAAGCTACACCCTTGCCCAGAATTATTCCCCTCCCAACCTGCTGTTGACTTTTGCCTGGGTTTTCTGCTTCAGACACAAGCCAGACACAAGTCCACTCTGCCCTCTCCTGGCCTGCACACAGATCCAAGCCTGTGCAGCCGTCCCGAATCTCCCCTGTGCGGAGGCCCGGGATGGAGGAGATACAGGTGGGCTGGGAAAAGCCCAGGCCTCCAAGGGACAGACGGAGGGACAGAGCCCCAGGGAAGATGGCTGGGCATCACCGTTCGGGGGGCAGCACAGAATGCACGCACAGGATGGCGCCTCCCTGCCCACCAAACTCACCACCCTTGAGTTGGGTACTCTTTTGGCCATCCCAAATACATTTGCCCTAATGAGACAGCTAAAGGAAAGGGCAGGAACATCCCCTTGGCCCCACAGTCCTCATTCAAAAATAACAGTTCGGGGGTAGAAGGGGCATTGCCTTCCCCCCTTTTGGAAAGCATCTCATATTTGAGGTGTATCACTGGAACGCGAGCAATAAAAATAGTAATTTGTAAAATGAAAGCAATGACAGACGTTTCTTGTAAAAACACCGTGAGCAGTTACAGATAAAATAACGTTACATAAATAGGCTAAGCATTAGAACTATTATCATCAACAACAGCATGGGGGACACAGCAGTTTAGCAAAGGAAGTGAAAAATAGCGAATGTGATTTAAGAGGCAGAGAGAATCTGCGCTGGCAAGTTGTAATTACTGAAGCTGAAACCCAGCCAGGATCCTAGTTGACTGCCTCTGGGCTTGTGAAATGCAACCCGGAATCTTTAAATGACCAAATAATTGGGACCTGGGTTTCATGTCGCCAACGAGACACCGCCATCAACACAGCCACACCACCACAGTCATCCGGCACTAACACGGAGAAGGATCACCCACAAACACTCCACTGTACTCGTGATTTCAGACCTCTACAACCAAATATTGACCTGAACCAGATCTGCTTTGCATGGTCATTTTTCTTCCCAAGGTGGTACAGCTGCAGGTTTCTTTCAACCATTCTTCAACTTCAGCACCCTGCAAGCATCTAATGTCTAGTCAAAGGACATCATTCATCCATTTTATGGTTCCCAGAATGCAGAGATATCTACCCAATTTCCTAAGAAACATTAATATTAAAGTATGGCTTTCTTATCCCAAATCATGCAAGCTGAACAAAGTTCTCCTGACGTTTTATGACAAGGTGATTAATAATACCAAGAAGAAGAATGAAATGATACCAGATTATAAACTATTGTAAATCTTTCAGTCATCCCAGGAATAATGAATGTAGATTTCTTAGGAGAGCAGTACAGATTTAAACAGAATCATTTTAGTTTTCTTGTCAATCAAGATGCTATTTATATAATAGCAGAAACAGACAATGAACTCATTTAATCTTAAAGTGAGGATGTCGCACATTCAAGGCAAGGGTTATAGGCACTTCTTTAACTTTTTTTTTCTTTAAAGAGGAAAAAGGAATTGAAAAACCATCCTAAGCTAGAATTTCCAAAATTCTTGAAGAAAATGTTCCATCATCTCAACCATTATTTCGGATCACTGACCTTCCCCTCTCCAAGCAAGAGCCACAGCGACAAGAAGTTCAGTGTTCAGGTCACCCAAACTTAGTTGGACTTAGAAAGCCTGAGCTGACATGACCTGCTTTTTTTCAAATACGTAAGTAAAAAAGTTTAAGAGTATGGTCAAAACTGTACTGGCGTATGCATCCACTGGACCGAAATGCCCCAAACTTCTTTGGCATGGGTTACGGAATCAAGCAAAAAGCAAATGCAAACTCTTCACAAGTTGTTCTAGAAATGCTGTTAAGTCTTCAACCCCCACCCCAAGACAAGGGTTATGGCCTTGTTCTGCTTCTGACTGCACAGGGGAACTCTCCACCCTCTGACCTCTTGAGGCAGGCTGTCCTAGACGTTACCTCAATGCAATAATTAATAAATAATAACACTGAATTTGAGCTCGTGCAACTCGTACAGGCTAAGTGTTCCGAAGAAAAATTAATAATGCATGCAGAAGAGATTCATTTGGGGGGAAAAAAACGTAACTTCAGTTTGAAATAAAGCCCTGGTTGCCTTGGCAAAGAGGATTTAATTGCTGTAATCACTACATCTCACATAAGGTCGCTGTTTGAGGGAGTCCACAGTACTGCTATTCATTCTGTATCTGCTCCATAGCAAATAAAGGACTAGTGGTCCCAAGAGCATCAGTGAAATACTTCTGAAAAGGTTTAAATTATTTTTAAAGGGCTATTAGCTTTGGCAAATGAGTCAAAAGTCATCTTAGCTGAAGAGCATAGGTACTTATGCCACATTATGGAGATAACAGCAGGAAATGCCATAATTAAGACTGTACTACTAATGTTACTGTGTGTCATTAAAAACAGTACCCAAAACATGACCATTCCCTATCCATCTGTGTCCTATCCACCCACCGAGGGTTACTACTGCCCCTAACAAATTTCCCAGTAATTATCAGAACACTGCCACACACACGTGCCTTGCACACAACAAATTCAAATAGTTTTACTGGCACAAATCCTAAGCAACTCTACGGAAGTCAATTAAATCATCCCACTTTTCTGTGTAAGAGAGAGACTCTGGCCAGGCAAATTAAATTAGAGGTGGTCCAGAGCCAAACTCCCAGATCCAAAACAACCCAAAACTCACAATACATTTGGATCTCGGTCCAGATTCTCACAGTTTGCTACTGCTTCTCCCTCACCCTCTGCCACCTCCCAGGACGGATAAACTTTTCAGACTGTCCCCAAGCATCACTTGGTGCATTTTATCACCACCTTCCATCAGGGATCTGCATCAAAGCGCTCATACGTGTGCTTCCTGTGGCCACTTGGCACATTTCTTGCCCAGACCCTCATTAACTTGAGCAGATGCTTAGAAAGCATCTGAACAAGGCACTGTCTATCCCATACTTCTGCTTCTCTTCCTTTCCCACTTGGTGTCTTCTAGGACCAGCGCAATTAGAGATGGGGATTCAATGAAAATGCATTTGAGGACTCCTTCATTAATACCACAAAAGCCTGGGCCACACAGTGAGAAGAAAGCAAGCAAGAAAGTTCACTTGGCAAGAAAATGTAAAAAAGGATGTAGTGGGGAGGGGAAGGTATATTTTGGTCCTAGTGAGCAACTTAAACGAAAGCACAGCAGGAGCAGAGGGAGACCTGCTGGAGCCACGCCTGATGGCTCAGAGTGATAAAAGTGATAAATTTGCCCCACAAATATGGGGCTGCTTGAATACGGCCCTCCGAACGGCACCCTCCTCATTGGGAAACCCTTGGAAATACTGTTACTCTGGCCAATTCCTCCTCTGCTGGGAATATCCACAGCATGTCTGCAGGGATCCTAAAGAGAATATATTTTAGAGACATTTTCCTCTTTTGTATTTGTATGTAACTCTCAACACTGAGGATGAAGCACTGCTCCATACAGGGCACTGACACCAGCACTGCTCAGGGCAGGGGGCTTTTAAGCGGCAGACCGAAAGCTGGGGGGAGATGAGAAATGAACCCCACCACGCAGGAGCAGCTCGTGGGCTCTGGGAAGCTCAAGAAGAGCTGCCACTGCTGTACCCCCATGCGAAGCAACGCTGGCCCCACTGCGTGGGGGCTTTCTGCTGGCACGAGGCATCACCTTCCTCGCACGGTCCCACTCCCCATTGCCCACACAGCGTTGGAGGGCTTGCGACCGAATGGTTCAAGTAGTGAAATAGCTTTAACTGTAAGCACCATTTGCTGTGCCTCGGGATGGCAGACTCATTTGTCACTGTTTTCTTCTCCTGCAGCTCTTTTGATTCATCTGGGATCCAATAACTTTGTTAATATGATTTCTTTCATACCCTGTCCGAGTACAGCATCCAAGGCACACGTGGCAGCTATCTGAAGCGTTAGATACCTCACACAAAGCACAGGTCCCTGCTCTGCTTTGTCCAAAACCATTTCTTATGAGTCCTTTATTGACATAAATTGCATGGGGGGGCAGGAGGAGCACCCAAAACAAGAAGATGCATTGACAACTGTCTTGAAGTATTCTCTGTCCTGCTCTTTCTGAAAGTTCTCCCTCCACAAAGCTGTCTGCTAACCATCACCCTGGCCTTCTTCTATCAGACCATGCAAAAACTTACAGGTAAACACAAGGACGAAAGCAACTCTGTTGCATCAGCAGGAATATGAAGAAATTGAGATCAATGTGCTCACTCAAAGCAATACTTCATCAGCTTCATGGGATAGTAATCTGTTTTTTAGCAGGATAAAATGACAGCAACGCACGGCCCAAAACATTTATCTCGGGAAGAAAGTACATTTCAAAGTAGACACATTTTTATACTTTTCTTTTAATACTATTCATTACATACTAGAAGTAACTGCATCAACGACCGAATCACTGTTGTGTCTGACTTGTTTAAACAAGACCGTGATTTACTGCGCTGCCAGCTAATGAAGAGCCGTACAAGAAGCTGATCAATGCCATCATTGTCTGGCAGCACAAAGCAGGGACCACTCAGCATATTGTCCAAAACAAAGACACCCCCCCGCAAGCTCCCCGCCAGGGACTCGCTCACTAGGACACACAGTTTGCAAAAAGCCACAGCGTGTCCCCAAACTTGAAATGATCACTCAAAGACAGGAACCTTTTCTGACCTGTGTTCCCAATCTGAGTACAAGGTGCAAAAAGAAATGGATGAAGAAAATATTTATCTTGCAGCTGTCTTCCTTAAATTACCCTTTGTGATATTGTGTATTTAAGCACTTTTGCACCTGAAGGCAGTTTTGCATTCATTAACAGAGGTAAATGAACTCAGAGCCAGATGCTCACAGGCAAAACTCAACTCCTAATCTGTCTTCAGTGGCTTTCCCTTCCCATTTCATATCTGCACCAATGTCAATCACAGCAGGGGTAAATCATCTGTCCCTTCCTGCAAGGCAATAACTACAGACAGGATAGCCCCCAGCAAAAGAAAGACTTGGAGAAGAGCTGGCAATGCCCTGTGCAGACTGGAGAGGCTGAACCTTCGGCAGCCCCTTAGATGCAGCTCCTCATCCAAGACGGATACTACCCAGCACACCTTCACGTTGCATAGAAGGAGTCTGAGCAGATGCAACAAACCAAGGGCATCCTTTTACAGAGGTCTCCTCCAAAATTCTCCTTCCCAGGCACGCTCTGCGTCACAAGCATTTTAACCACAGCTAGTACCTTGCTCTTGGTGCAACCGTGCCACATCTGCTGACAGTGCTCTACAGATCCGCACCCGGCCCCAAAGCAAGCACTGAGTTGTGCAGGAGCTGCCTGGAGTTAATGAGCAGGAACTGTCATGTCAAAGCTTTCGGAGACGGAGATCAGCCTAGGAACAAGCTTGTAGAACCTGAACCATTTAAAAATGTAAAATCTCTTTCCATTACCATCAACAAGGCTGAGTTTGTGTCAAGTCACATGGCGTACTGGCACCTTCCAAATCCACGGGAAACGCTTTTCATATCATCTCTGTTTTCAGCGTATAGCAGTGTCTGCTAACACACTGGCAGACAAGAGGTTGTCGGGGCTCCTATTATAAACCGTATTTGTCACACACGTGCAAAACAATCTGATGTGTCAAACAAGATGCACTGCCACCAGTTACACACAGCACTGCTTACTCACTTGTAGTTCAGTACTGCAGAGACGAGATGCCGGCTCACACACCAACTGACTTAAAATCAACATAACTAACTCTCTTTTTTTCCACTTTATGGTTCCAAATACGAGATACAGCAAATTAATTTACATAACATTGCCACATCCCTTAGCGCTCATAGATGCAGATGGGCAGATGAATGAGATAGCTGTGCTGCTGGCGGGACTTGAATAGAAGAAAAAGTAGGCAAACCAAAAAAGGCAAACCAAACACCTTTTCCAATGGAAAGTGGGTCCTTGTTTCATTCCAGCTGTACTCAGTGTTCCCCCACCATACACGTGACATATTCCCAAACTGTCAAAATTAAAAATAACTAGCAGTCAAACTATTCAGCTTCTCAGTGAAAAACAGTGGTGAAATACACATGCAGGCTAAATATTTTTAATTAATCTAATTATGCATTTTGGTCAACCCCTCCCTTCCAACTCTTACGAACATTTCCCCGTTCCCATGGGAGAAGGGAGCATCCCTAAGCCAGGGCTGCGGGGGGGCGAGGGAAGGGGCAAGACAGCGGGGACACTTGCCACGGTCACCCAAGATCAGCACCACAGCCTCCCATCACTGTCTCAACCTCCTTTACCTCAACAACACCTTAAAAACGCCGCAGTAACGAGCAGCTGTGTTTCTGGACAAAGCGGCACGTTCAGGACCCCTTTTGCAGGGCAAGAGAAGTCGCCGTCAGAAAACGTCTCAATAAAAAAAAGAGCGTTTTATCACCACAACACTGCAATCCCATCTGGAAGTGCTTCAAAGCCAATATCCAACAACTAACAAGAGCTTCTCGCTGTCGCGTGGGGCTGCTGCTCTGCCTGTTTTATTCCTGTGAAGAGTGATCGCGGACAGCTGATTATTGTAGCAGATAGTTGACCTTTATCTAAAATTCCATTAAAAAGCTTTATTGACTGTAGTCTTGCGGGGTCTTTCAGGATTCACTGGGTCATTTATTCACTGTCGGATATCCATCGGTTTTTAAGCTTTTAGGACTGCTCGAGCTCTAGGAAAAAGCTTTTTTTTTTGTCATTTTTAACTGTTTTTAAGACTGTATGAGGGATTGGTTTCTTTTCTTCTCCCTCTCCAGTGTGCCTAGGGCAGAGAAGGTTATCTTACAGCACGTAAAAAGGAGAAAAAACCTGGCAGTGTGGTAAGACTGCTTCCAGGGTGGGCTGGCTCGTGCACGTGGGCGCAGCGCAGCCATGCACTGCCTGCAGATACCCAGGGAGGATGTCTTTTTCTCCTCAGTCAACACAGATTCATGTCTAACTACATCATACAACATTCCTTTTGAATTTTGTAACTCCATACCATCATGCCAGGCTTTCATCAGCTGAAGCCACTTTTTCTGAGCCACATACCTGTCTCAAACAAAAATAAGAAAAGTGAAAGAATGGTTCAACCCTTTCTGAGAGAGAATTTATAGAAATGGTTTATCCAAGCTAAAAAAAATTCTGGTGACAGCTCCCCCAGGCTTTGCAAGAGGGTCCTGAAAGGAAGTTACTCCCTTTCCCATTCAGTGACAAAAAGAAAAGAGAACAGTGGGAGCAAGACAATGTACTCATCGAATGAAGCAGGAGATCTGCAAAAAAATAGTGTGAATTTGTCTTTGAGGAATATGATATAATGCGTATATACATGAAGACTGAGTTAAGGTTGCACAGACATCTCTGGCATTTCCAGATTTTGCAGTGCTTTATATTTTTTTATTAATATTACATATTACTATTTCATATTTTATATTTTGTTCAAGGTACATTCAGAGAAAAGAAAGAAATAACAAATTTAAACATTCATTCTGGGTTTATTAAAATCTTTGGGTAAAAACCAATCTTTGTTTTTTACCCAAGTCACCAGTAATGCTTTAATTCTGTAATTATTTCTAAATCTGAACTAGCATTTCTGATTAATTTCAGGAGTATATTTTTCCCTTTCTCAACACTTTCACTTCTGCTGAATTTTCATCCTAAAATGATGCTTCAGTTAATTATTTATTTCTCCCACCAGTAATAATCCGCCCTGCCTCCCCATTCATACCAGCTTGGTTACAAGCGATGAAGGCCACACAGAGCCGCCTCCTCACATGCACCCAGGCTGCATTCTCCACAGTCTGTATGCTCTCATTTTTTCTGCATTTTCAGATCTAAAACCTTCTGTTTTCTTTCCCTTGTTTGCTCTTGGCAGCTATTGGCAGGAGACATCCTCTTAATGATCTTTTTCTGGCCTTCTAGACGACTGCTCAGACTTCTACAGATCTTTCATTATTAACACAGAAGCTTTGTAAGTCAGTTTTAATGGCCTGTGCAATTTTTATTCCTTAGCAGGAGACATAACCTCCTCCATATGGATATATGTTTATTAATATAAATCCTTAATATCATTTTTCCTAGTGAGAATAATCAGTAAAAGCCAACCAGTGTGTACTACACCTTGTAGTGGTTCCTCCAAAAATCAAAAAGTAATCTTTGCCCTGCAATATGTGGAGCATGGCAGAGAGAAGCGGATAATCTTTTTCCCTGAGGTTGCCTAGGCACCGAACGACAGCGAGGTTTCTTTGCACAGTCCCGCCGTTCCCCTCCAGACAGAGGACCGCATCCCGACCGCAGCCGCTTTCATTTCTCTAGCATGGGATTCATTACCTTGTTTCAGCCCCTTACTATTATTCCTGGAATATCTCCAATCTCTGTTTCTATTCCGATTGGGCATAAAAGAAGGATGGGTCGTTCGTGTTAGGGACATGTAATGAATGCCAACAAACCCACTTTTTGTCTGTGACTCGACAAATTGCTATTAGCCTTCATTACCAGCACATCCTCGCTGACAGTTTAAATGGGGAGACTTGGAAAACGGGACAAAATTCTGCCATTTTTTTATAAAGAGAGTGTCCTGGTTTCTTTCCTATAACCAAGGGGCAATTATCCATTTATTCCATTACATGTTTTCCTGCTGTACAAAATGACTCCCATTTTTCTTTTAAATACACCCTTTGAGTCTCAAGATGGAGTTAAATAATAACATACACCACAAGAGAAATGCAAGCCATTCCCAGTGCTATTGGATGAGATTGCCGACTTTCCAGTTAAGCAAGAGTTGTCTTCTCCTGTCTCTTTTACAACTCCTCCATGTATATCAGGAGACGACTTCTGTTTAGTAAATAGTACAAAAGCTGGTGTTACCCCTTCTTTAGTCCATCTTCCCTCATTAACTATGTTTCGTTTAAGTTTATCAGTAAAGAAGGTAACAGAGATAAGCCTGTGCATCAGAAGACAAAAAGTGCCTGAAAATTTGTGACACTGATGCACGTATTAGTCCTGCTGGAATCTCAAAGCTGTGCTTCATTTCTCCTTTTTTTTTTTTAAACTAGGTAACGCATAAAAAAGTTTAATCATGGCAACATAGCCCATTTCACCTATCTTTATGGTTCAACTATGTTTAGTGGCAACCCACCTAACATAATGGGCAAAATTTATGTTCACAGATGGTAAATTTTACAGTACAGACCAAACCGGCAAGGCCACAAATTAATCTCCAGTGTCATAAGAATTTCATTGCACACATGTATAGATCATCTGGCAACAAAGTGAGCAATATGACTGTCAGGCACAGCAAAAGCACTAAATGCACGCTTAGCCTCCAAATTCTGCCCCTTGACATATCTGGATCCTTCAATTACACCAAGCCGCTCTGGCTGGATTGCAGCATGAAAAGAAAATCCCCCGGACCACAGCACAACTAGAGCTCCAACTCAATCTTAAATTCTAGTTATTGAATGAAAACAAACAACCAAGCTTAAGCAGAGCAAAACCAGTTTGGACTGGAAGCGATAGCTGGAGCTTCACATATAACCTGCAGCATCGCTCTGTAAGTGTCATTACTGGAAGGACGGGGGTTTAACAAGTGAGTATCTTTCAACACAGCACATCGCTGAATCAAGAAACAGTTTCCAATTGCTTTTCACAGTTTCTGAGCCTGGTTAAGAATCCCAAATTTTACCAAAACGAGGAAGAATCTGCTCTCGTATGAGAGCTGAAGTCAGTTTTGCTAGAACAAAATCCAACATAAAATAAAATACTACATAACACAGCATGAAATAGTAAAGAGGTGCATAAAATTGAGCATATCTGTTCTTTTGCATACCGTCAGAGCTCGAGGTTGGCATCAAACGCTGTGTTGAGAATGACTTGATTTTGATCTATCGTCTCATATGAGCCAGACTGCAATTCACCCCGCTACACTTGTAACAGATATCATTAAAAACAATCAGTTATATTAGGCAAAAATATACTTCCCAAGGCAAACATTCACTTCAATGTATTTTTTTCTGGCTATAACACACAGAAATTCTATGTATATAAAAACCTTCTGGGTTTTTATGGACATTAGCATTGAGCTGAAAAACAGGGAAAGCCTGTGAGGGAAACTGCATAAATTAGATGCAGGCGCTATAGTGGTTGTATTTCCCTCGACGTAATTCCCTGCCTACAGTGTAAACTTCAGCTGAATAATCTCTCCTTGGGCTCCACATATGTCATTCAAAATAATCATAGCAACAGTTGCTGGTGCTCTCTCCATCCTGAAGGACGGGTGAACCATCAGCAGAATTGCATTTTGCCTCTTACTTTCAGCATTCAACTGAAGGTTAAATAAAAATACTTTCAGTTACTCTGATGAAAAGCACAATGCAAGCAAATAAAAGACCAGACAGGCTAGACTACATAGAGCAGATAGTGAATTTTCCAAGGAAATATTTCTGGGCACGTAAAACATGCTGATTTTTTGCAACAGAAACATCTCCTGGAGATGAACTGATTCCACACAATTTTCAAAGAAGGAAATCCCCATGGAAACATGACTGCCTTCCCAGCAGCTTGGGAGCACCGAGATGCACACTCCACGTGCCAGGAGAGCAGAGCAAAGTGACTCCTGCCTGTGGGCTGGAGACATGCAAGTCATGGGGGCCTGCGGGAGAAGACAAGGGTCTTGGCGGTAGCCAGGCTTTTGAGGCTCATCCTGGGGCTCCTCACTTTGGAGGCTCTCAACTCCCTCGGTTTCTACTTCCTTGAAACCCCAGGTTAGTTACTGTGCTCAGTGCTTCCAAAAACTATTTTGCTTTTGAAAGACAGCATTTCAAAACTCTCTCTGCAAGAAGTTTTTGGTGCTTTCCTGGCCAGCAGAAATATCAAACCTCTACCCTTGCACCGTTTGTTACAAGGTAAATGTTATTTTAGAAATTCCAATGGAAAGAAAACATCCTCATCTTAGGTTGTCTCTAATACCAAGGGAATTTTATCTATGGTGTGGCAAAGAAAACAAAAAACTGAGAATTAAGAGCTGATGTTAAATCCTTGCAGAGCCTTAGGCAAATTCCATAATCTCTCTGCTATAGCACTAAGGATCAATGCACAACTGCCGAAACCTGACTGCTCCATGAGGTTGGTCCATCTACTGACAGTGGCTGCTGGCCAAAACTACATTTAACGAAGAAAAACCAGTAAACCCAGGTAAAGGCAAGAATAGGTTGGGTTTACAGGAAGACGCTTCCTGACCCAAACCTTTTAAAGTCTGGTTAAACCTTATGATATTTCTCACATATTTCCCCCCACCCTGAGTAGATGGAAGTGCTTGGGATATTGCGGACCATTTCTTTCCCTCTGCCTGTGCACTGTGCTATGAACCACTTGTCCTGATTCATGCCGCAATCCGTAAGTTTATTAATATGCATGTGCTACTTCACAAAAGTTGAATGATTTGAAAGTGCTGCATAAGTTTTGCTGTCTGTTTTCTCAACATCTGTCCCCAAAGTGCACTTCTGTCATGTTCTGCTCCCATCGTTCTCGGATCAAAAAGTTAGAAGTAAGGCACGAATCTGTTTTGAGGTTTGTTAGCACAAGCTGCAACTCCTCCTTTCCCAAGCGTCTCCCATTCTCACAGCATATGACACTTTCCAATTACCTTTTGGCCCTTTTATTCCCGCAGTCTGGCTCACATTTCTCTCTGCATTTGGTCTCTATGCAGCTCTGAACCCAGAGTCTGACAGTTAAGGACATAACAAATATGCAGCACTAACCCTCGGGGTGGTTAGAAATGCCCGAATTCTCCTATTACAGGCAGATTCACAAGTAAAGGTCACCAGAAAGTCTCAAAACTTAAAACAAAAATGGGCCATGCAACAAGCAGACAAAAGCTTGAGGAAGCAGGATGGGCTGTCTCACAGAAAAACCGAAGACGACTTGCAAAGTTTGGATCCAAATCCTGGCTCTGCCAAAGACTTCCTACGCAAGCTGAACCACTCATTTTCTTGCCTCTCAGCTACCCTCTGTACAATGCAACAAAATAGTTCCTCACCACATATGACCTGCACAAGATGTATCCCATGAACTTTGGAAAGATGGTAAGAAAATTTATAAGAAAGGAAGCTTCAACAAAGAAATAGAAAACTCTCCTGCAAATGGTGTAGCAAAATGGATCGCAGCAGTTACCCTGGCTGACTTACAGAGGCATAATTTAAGAGGCAGAATTATGATGAGAAGCAAATAGAATTAAAAGAAAAAATAATCATACAAACATTTATAGCTCATACTTTAAAATCAATTCCCATGTTCCAAAAAGTGTCATCCACACACATAATTCAAGACTATTTATAGTTCTCCTCAGTTGGAGGGGAAATGCTTAAGTTCTCTCAGGAAAACACTGAATGTAACCAAAGAAATTACACCTGACATCAATTTGTCCCTATTTGTAGACTGTTTAGCATACAGCACTTCAAAAATTCTCTTACCTTAATACAAACTGGTCTGCTAGAGAGTCATCAGCCAGGGAAATATGAAAGGTCACAACGTCACCTTCTCTGACCGGGTTGAGTGGTAAGCGGATAACGACATTCTCATCTAGCCTCAGTGAAGACTGTTTTAATTTGTCTTGATTTGGGTAAACAATGATGCTACCAATCCTCTCCATAGCTGGCAAAGCCTTGTGTTCATTATCTTGACCTGCATGGATATTGTTTTCCCATTTTTCATCCTCTGGAGAACACTCCCCATCTTCTGTATAAATGTTATAGAAGAGCTCCACAGTAATCCCTTCCAGGGAGGCTGTTTCCTCTGAAACCAGGGGTGGAGGGGAGCTGAACCAGCTAGAAGATAATTCCAGCTCCGCAACACATAATCCTAGATGACCTGTCAATCGACAGCTGGCCACAACTTCTCTAGACTCCAGGAAAGCAAACATCTTCACGCAAGGCAACCTCTCTGCAGAATTATAGTCATCCCAGTCCTTCCCCGCAATATAGAACAAAGTTTGTATTTTAGGTTTGTTGGAATAGATCGAGCTGTCGATTATGTGAGATTTTAATTTCCAATTAAAAGTGAACTTATTTGTGAAACCAAAAGATGCAGAAGTCAGCATGAGGTCCAAGGGAACAGCCTGTTCAACAGAAAAGGGTCCATACGTGGCATTTAGGACAGGTGGCAGTTTGGCTTTGTATATAAAGAATGAATCCACCCTAGACTGCAAACTGGAGTTACGCATGATATCCTGGTTGGCTTCTTTGAGGAAGAAGAAAACATCAGCATTGCAGATGTGATAGCTCGCGGGGAGATACGTTGGCAGGTTTGAAAATCTCTGTATGCTGTCCATGATCCCTCCTCGGCTCTCCACCACTGCAGGCCAAAGATAAAAGGAAACAGAAAGACAACTCTAATGTTTGCTTATCATGCCCCTCAGTTTTTCTCAAAAGCAATGTATTACCAGAGATGAATACTGTTAGCCACAATTACAAAACAATCTGACACAGGTACCATGGAATAACACTGTTGGCTCAAAGCTCATGCACTGGAAACATCCCATTGCATCAGCTGTACAGCTCCCTTTCCACCTTCCCCAATCTAATATCTACTTGAAAGCCTTTAATCAAGTATCAGACAAAACAAGGAGGAGATCGATTAGCCAGATCCCAATCTAAGTTCCAGAACTTCTTACTGGTTGGTTTTTGTTCTTTTATTGCCAGATAAAACTTACAACTTTTTCTCATCTGTGTTTCAATGTAAGTGAGAAACTGGCATATTGAATATTAGTAGGCAGTAAACCAGACCATTTTCTTTAGTCTAACACACAATGCAATGGGGGTTTGCAAATCTGCATCACTCCCAATCCACTTTTGCCAGGTCAGCAGTTTGGAAGTTAGCGGCAAACTGATAAAAGCTTTGTGTCTTGAAACCAAAACTTTTCACACAAAAAAATACAGAGTTTGATAGAGGTCTCAGTGGGATGGATTTATAGGCAAGAGTGAACTTGAGAGAAGGAGAGAAATCCTTTACATGCAGAAGGTTCGCAGATGCTTAGAAGGATTTTTTTGGTTTAATTCCAGAGGAGAATGAAACACATTTGGAAACCACAAAAGTTTCTCTACAACACAATGGTCAATCCTCCAGCCAGCGCTGAGCAATTTTTCCCAGGCAAGAAAAGATTCCAGAGGGAGGGAGGGATCAAACAGACATCTTTGGTTTGGGCCGATCTCTAATTAATAGTGAGATATATTCAATCTGGGCTGCGATTCTACCAGAAAGAAACGGTGGGTCTTTCAAACTAACAATTCATACGCTCCGACAAAAAGCCGGTGAATGCAAGCTCCCGGGACTGCCACAGAAGAAATAAACAGAAACCAAATGAATTAAAATGAAGCTGTTCCATAATGCACAGAGATAATAAAGGAACAATGACAGATCCTAAGGTCAAAGCTCTTGTTGTCTCTCACTGAAGCTTAGCAGCAATTTTACTGTTTGTCAGGACTGGGGAGAGCAGATACACAACGCGACAACCGCACAAACCATTACATCTGTTACAAGCCAGATAACTCGGATACTTGCAGCCACAATTTAGCACGGATAAAAGTTCTAATATTTAAGCTACTTTTTCAGGTTGTGTATTTTTAAAGCCTACACTTATCGAAGACAGATTCTAGGGCAAATCTCATCCATTTGACTTTGCTCCGCTCTTTTCTCAGTTGAAATTCTGCTCATTTATTTTCGATGGCTTGATATTATCTACACTTGTTTAAATGCTGCTCATTTCATCACAATACTTCTGCCTTTACTATTGCTGTATATTTAATTGTGCCAAGGTTTTTCCACAGCCATTGGAGTATTCTTTGTGGGAACGAGTAAATATGCAAAAATATACAAAAGCATAAAAAAATTCTCAGCAGGAAACAGTATTAACAGTCTCCTCTCTCCCTACTCCACATGGGGATCAGATCAGGGTTTCCTCTCAGCTCCACAAGCAAATGCAATTGCAGAGCAGCTGCCATGCAATCGCCCCACTGGGGTGTCCTCTCATTTCTTATGCCCATGCATAAACACTCCATCTCTCATAACACACCAGCGCAGCAAACACCTTCCCCCGGCTGCACACAGCCACAGACCTGGGCACCCAGCTGAAATGCAGGAACCCAGATGACAAGAAACTTTCTCCTCCCTTCCCCGTGTGAGCACTGACCTGGGTCAGCTTGCTGTGGTATCATAGGGGACGACCGATTTTCCAGTGGAGAAAATTGACTTTAGCCCTTCCCTTCATTCAGATGTGAACAATGGGCAGCTGGCGCACTCCCTACAGCACGCAGAAACTGAAGACCCCAATTCTCTGTGGGAAGTCATAGGGTGCGAGCAGTAATAAGCAATTCTGGAAGAAGACAGAGGTAGTCTCTCCAGACGAGAGGCTAACCAAGCTACAAGCAGTGTAAGAGGCAGGAGGCAGGTGAGACAGACACCATGGAAAGCAGTAGGTGCTGTGTAGCAGAGATGAACACCACTGCCCATTAGCACCGGGCACAGGAGGCTGCACAAGGCAAGGAACCCACAGCAACCTACAACAGGGATGGAGGCAAAGAGCAGAGACTGGTGACCACCGTTTAGCAGGGGTCAGGCAATGCCCCACTACTGCTTGCGGTGCTGCTCTGTGGGAGCCCCAACGCTTTTATCCCACCACTGAATAACAAAGCGCTCGGGAAACACGCTGCGGGTCAAACCTCGTCCTGCTCATAGCAGGAGGAGACGGGAGAAAGGAGAAGATCAATGCCAATTCTAGAACCAAAGTCACCAAGGGATGTTTTAGCAGCTCCATTACTGCTCTGCTATTTATAGAGCACCTTGACACAGCATGGCTTGCTGTGCCGTTGTGCAATTGTACAACTCGGTCGCTGAAAGTGAACTTTGCTCCTGTGAAAGCCGAGGCAGCGAGGGGAGACAGGGTGTTGTTTCTTCACTGAGAAGTCAAATGCAGACGAGCACGTTCCTGGATTAATTGTAGATAAATCGAACTACATTTGAAAGCAATACTTCTGAGAAGTTGCATTTATCATAAAAATTGTGCAGCTGTACATACAAGCAAAGGACAGACAGCAGCAAGAGTACCCTCTGATTTCTGGGAGAAGACCTAAATTTGCCTTCTCCCTAAACACGCCAGATTGCAGAGAAGAGTTAAACACTGACATAGTTCCTGAGCCTAAAGAGGAACCAAAACCGAGGCAAGGCTTAAATGCATTTGTGTTTACATTATAGGACTTTCCCCCTGCCCCCCATTCTTTATGCAGATATTTTATCTCTCTCAAGCAGTGATTTACAGGAAGTTTAAAAGGTATGTTTTTCCATTTCCTCCATTTCATTACAGTGGCAACGTTCAGTGCCTCTTCTCAGAACTGGTACGAGGACTAGGATATCAGCCTGCTGTAACTCAAACAAAATGAGACACAAATTTTGGCTGAAAGCTTATATGGGAAGCCATAAACACCAGTAGACAGGGCTGGGCTTTGTCCTAGAACCAGCCTGCAACAAAATATGATAGCTGAATTTAGCAGCATTTTATGATGCTGTAGGAACATCTAAAAAGAAATACTTCATACAATGGCAGGCCAACACCCCGCCTTTTTAATTCGGCACGTCAGCACCACAGCATCAATCTCCTTACAGTAACAATCAGGAACAGGATACATTTCCAGCTTTCTGGTGAGCAACAAAGCAACTAATAAATCACCTGCTCTTTTAATAAGCACTCCAGCAAGATCAAAAGAGGGCAGAACATCAGATCAAAACGTGGGTTAATCCTAATTATGTAACAAAAGAGAGCAAGTGTTGAAGAAAAGTAAATGGAGGTCAAACGAGCATCCCCAGAGCCCAGTGACACAGCCTGTTTCTCAGATGGCTGTGGCATTGGGGACGTTGAGAGATGTATGGAAATAACACGTTGTTGGACATGACTTGAGATATTCAGCTTGAATTTCTAAAATAACTTTTACCTTGTAACAGTTTTTCAGCAGGTGCTTTTGCCCTTTTAAAACACTGATTTGGACTAGCCAAATACCAAGACCCCTAGAGCAACAGGTCAACTTGTAAAATCTCATCGCTCCCATTTTATGCCAAAACCCCTCTCTCCAGAGTTGGGCAATAGCCTCATTACCCAGTTCATCCTGCAAACTCTGAGAGTGCAGATGGAAAGGAACACCCTTCTGATGTTTCTGAAGAGCAGAGAGAGAGAGGAAGCCACCATGCACAAAACCAACCATGCAATGCTGTGCATCAGGGAGATGCCCCTTCCTGGTCTTTACTTTGACCAGCTCAGACCTCAAACGAATCTTCCTGTCTGTTGTCTTGATAATTTTTTATTTAACCATAAAATTATTCATCGCTTTTATTTTTAATCTCACTTGACCCTGGACCGATGCCACAAAAAGCAGCACAGGACTAAGGCACATGCAAAGCCATAGCTGTAGGTCACACTGTGCAGTAAAAATCTGCCACTCGTGTAACTCAAGATTTCATCAAAGCTACATTTCTTAGATTTCATTTTAATAAGAAGCAAACCAAGTATCCTACTAGAAGGTAGTGGTGGCAGTGGCAGGTCAGCATTAGAAACTAATGCATCTATGTTAAGCTGTAGTAAGAGGCAAGTCTTTAAAATTAATCATTTTGTAACTAAAAGGAAAATAATTCCTGTTGGAGCATAAATCCAAATTTCACATCTAAATCTTCCCTCTACTTTAGCTAGCTACTTAACAGAAGCCAAGTCTTCCATAAGCCCTCAGTAATTCTGAAGTTGGAGGTGCGAGGAACAAGAAGTGTTTAAAATTGCAACTTTTTCAATACCCTTTTTCTCTGAAAACAAACAAGAAAACCAATCCTGCACCTGTGGAAAAACTGTGAAAATGTTAAAATTCATCTTTCCTGCAGCATCATCAGAATTGTAGCATGAGATCATACAGACACTCCTCTTTGTAAAAGAGGAATAATTTCAAGTAATGTGGTGCCAGTAAGTACTATGATGTTATCCGTGACTCATACAGAGGCAATCAATGGCTTGTCTGTGTAGGAGAAAAATCACCAGCCCTTCCCACCAGCCCTCACTAAAGACCATAAAGACCAAACTACACATGTACATTATTCCACTATAAAAATGGCTCTATTCATAATAATTATTTTGCTCTGGAAATGCAGGCATTATCCTTGAATAAAAACACACTGTATCCCAGTATAGGGTGTCTACACAAGGAAAGCTATTCTGGAACTGATAAATTATAGGAGAATAATTAATTCTGGACCAGCTGTATAGGTCACTTTCTCTCATACGTGCAAGGGATAAGACCTGATGCTGTTCAGGGACCCCAGCCGTGAGAAGTTAGGCAAGGTGATTTGGCCTGGCTACAGCTGAGGAAACTCTGACTCTTAATCCTGGCAGCAAGAAAATGAGGAGGATGATTACAGTGTGAAAATCTACCACGAGTTTAGACCTCATTTGAGCACTATGAGTAGGATAAGTTTGGGTTGTGCGAGGATTTAAGGAGCTGAACACCCTCGTGCTCTCCCCGACTCATGCAAAATTTAATAAAATAACCACAAAAGGAGGATGTCACAGTTTACTTCCCATATTCAGAGTCCATCCTGTGACTCTCCTTCTCAGTTTTACAGGGAGGAAAAAGGAGGAGAAAAACCCTCCATAGTCCCACTGAGGAACAACTTCCATCACCCACCATTCAAAAACAAACCTTACTCCTTTAGGTAGTAATACAGTTATACAGTGAGCCACACTGGCACAGAAAAAAAAACATAATAACAAACAGTCTTTTCAGCTGTAACAGAATAATTTGAAGATATAAATGACACAGCAAGAAAGAGCTAAGAAGAGTTTCCAATACTTTCTTAACATTAAATTAAAGTCAGCCCAGAAGCTGTCAACATATAAAAAATTGTAGCATGAAAAAAAATGATAGGATCCCTTTAAGCTTTTCTCATTCTCTCTTCTTCTTATCCTAGTTTGATATAAGGATAGGACTTGATGTAGGACTCACAACCAGTTTACAGTCCTTATGTTCAATCTTGATTACACATTTGTGGAGACAGAGATTCGCTTTGCAAAACATTGCTAGTCGGGCAGCTTGTTTTGAAAGCCAAGAAAAAGGATGCAATTTAAAAAAAAAGTCTATTTAATCCAAACATCTAAAACTGAAGGGAGGTTAATTAACTTTTGTAGGCTTGGGACAATGTCTCACATACTTATCTTCAAATGCCTCAGTCAAACTTCTGTTACTCAAACTTCACTGCAGCTACACGTTCTGGCCACCCTCCGCGGGAGCCAGCCCATCTCATTTTAGATAGGTATCTAAGCCCAAACTCCAGCCTTCTCTTTCAGTAAATCACAGAAAAGGGTATCTCCAGAATTCATTCATCCTCTCCTAGACACTTACATCTTAGGGGTGATAAATGACCCTTGGGAGGAGCCTATTTCTATCCCTTAACTCGATTGCTAAAGGTGGCCAGTGCAGACCTGCATGCTGGAGGTTTGGATGTCTATGGGCAAAGGAGTCCTGTCCCGTCAGATCTGATGGCTCACTCTTTGTGAAAGCTTCTCTTCCCACACCGCATGTCTATGTTTGCCCATCGCTCTGCTTCCAAAAAGCCTGAAAGCAACCTCTCAGGCCTCATAAAACTTTTGTCTACTAAAAAACATTTTTCAGTGCAAAATTAAACCATGCATATGAATGAAACCCCTGATCAGGCCACAAATTCAGTAATAAATTGTATTATTGTGTTCTAAAGCAAGTCAAGTGCTTTGCCTGCTTACCGTTGCCAAAAAACTAAGTTGGATGTGGAAGTTTCTGAGCTGGTGCTTACTACAGTTTTTAGCTTGCATGCATTTTGCACAGTCACCCATACTGAAAGACATACGTACAGCAAGGCCACCTACAGATAGTAATAAAACCGTACTGTCTGAAAGGCTGCCTATAAATCTTATTAAAGTAATCCCTTCCCTGAACCCAGATTATTACATTCACCTTTATGGCAGAATAAAAATTAATTTTCTCAGCTATAATAAGTGTATGATAAGAAGGCATCAATTGGGACTAAATAAAGATTATAATTAACTCCAACTGAATAAATCTAAATTTAGCTTGGACTAGCAATTTGTTTTCATACATTTTCTTCTACGACTGAGTGAATAGGCACGGCAGGATTAGCATCCCATGCCAGTTCCAGCACTGCTGGCACAGAAAGGAGTGAGGCAGAGTGTAATCCAATACCCAAAAGGCTTGAAGATTAATTCAGGGTTCTCTATCAGCAAAAGTTTGGAAAACTGGGGAAAAGCAAAAAGGCTCAAAACTGCCATTAGTCTGGCAAGGAACGCATGTGAAGTGTTGGACTCCAGAGAGAATACTGCTTGCTGCACTCCCTAAATCAGCGTTATACAAAGACAGGACCTCTGCCACGGGCTGCTGAGAGCGTGTTTAAGGGAAACATACTCTGTGCATGCCTGATCCTACTCTTTCCTACTGAGTATCTGCTTTTGGGTGCTATCAGAATGGACTGCTGGGCCAGATGGATCTGTGCTCTGACCTGGTACGGCCATTCTTAATCTGCGCCCCCTCATCTGCAACACCTCAGAGGTGATCCCTAAAGCAACTGCAAAACAAGAAGACACAATGTTACACAAGCAGATGCAAGCACATCAAATGCATCAAACAAATACACAAAGTTTACCCTGATTTTTTCACTTAGTGAAAATAAAAACCCTTATAGCAGCACTATACCCAGTAGATTAGAGATTTTTTTTTTTTTCAAGGAAACGAAGCTCTACTTGAAAAGATTGAGGAACTACCTTGTTAAGCCACTACCTCATTATTTGCCATTCTCAGGGAAGATGATTGTTAACAACAGGGAAGGAGGAGTTCAGGCTTGTTTATCAAAGTAGACCAAATATTTATCCTAGCCAGGGAACAGCATGCAACCCAAGCAATAAAACTACTGTGCTTCCTCCTCTGATTTCCGTGCTAGCTTATGCAGACATTGGATTTGCCTGCATAAGAAGATTTTATCAGGTATAAAGCTACAGCTGAACCATTATCATTACAGCAGAATGGTTGTCCAAGCAGGTATGTTTATTTCCAAAGACTGAAGTTCTTTTAGCTTAAAGGTGACACAGTCTGAAACCAAAGAAAATTTTTTTTAGTACGAAATAAGAGTATCTATGGATGAAATAAGACTATGTATGTAATGCACTACACCACTATAACAACTTACATTCACCTTCTTAGACACCCTTCTGCTGCCCCAACACCATCATTTCTTTTTGAGAACTACCAGACTTGAGCACAATTCCTGCCCAAATATGAAATTGCCCAAAATTATGCTGTCCAAGCCTGAGGAGTGCAAATTCCTCCTGAATCATTAACATGGGCTGTTATAGTTAAATTTATCAGAGCTTCTAAGCCAAAGATCCAGCATCTCTATAGGTTATAAAGTAGAAATTTTATTCCACCAGGGAGAAGAGATATCCCCTTTCCTCCAAATGCTACCATCATGTCAAGGCCTGGAAGGACCTGAGATACAGGACATTAAACCTGTGACATCTGTAACTGTAGGAAGGCTATTTCAGGTAAGTTTTAGAAGCTTTTATTGCTCCCTCTGAATCCTGTACAGCGGGAAACATGGTACAAAGCACAGGATAACGGTGTTCCTAAGCCAGGTGTTCATGGCCTCCCAGGGCCAGTGAGGTCTTGCTCAAATCTCTTGGGTGTAAAATATTCCTTCCATTAAGGAGAAGGGGTCACCAATGGGTGAAGGACACAGAACAAATACTGAGGGTGAACCTATATAGAGAAAGTGTGAGCATGAAGAGAGCACAGAGACACTGAACATTCCCTCTCCAAAAACCAAGCAGAAATGACATGAGACATTCACAGGGTCTCTCCTTCAAGTCTTCATCAGCCGTCTCCAGCTCCCGCCTCCTCTGAGAGGGGCAATACAGGTTTTCCAGCCCAGACTCATTCCCTGAGTGCTAGAAGGGAGTTTTCCTCCGTATCACACTCGGCACAGCCAAGGCCACCTCAGTGCAGGTAACTGACAAAGCTGCTTTAACTGCCCAAACGTCAATGTAGGGAGGGTGCCCAAGAGAGGAAATCCCCCATGAGTTTTCTCATTTAATGTTGCTATTGCAATCTTTCAGGTTGCTCTGCTGGGCTGATCACTGCCCTAACTTGCCATTTTAGTTTCAATCAGGGGTGTTGATATGGCAGTTAAAAGTCACAGGCTGCTCTTGGCGAGTTTCTCTGCATGTCTCCTACAACAGCAACAGGGAAATTGTCCTGCCAGTTACAATTAGAGGCATTAGCACAGTGACTAAAGGTCACAAATTCATCAGCTGAAAGAACTGAATGACAGAGTCACTATTGCAAGCTAAACTGAAGTTTAAAAACACCTGATTAACCAAGGAGGGTTTCTATTCTGGTTACCTGGAGGGGAGAGACGACTGCTAAACCCATGCACACACACACAGAGGTTTTGCACGACCTGCCGCTTGGTGGGCAGAAACCCCATAAACACAAACCATGAACACCACAGCCTGCCTCAAGCTGCCGCTCCCCCATGTGTGAGCAGCGTTAGGATTTCCTAAAACCTTCTTCTCCCTTCCAGACACTCCTCAGCTCTTCTCGGCCGGAGGTGGAGATGCCAAAACCAACCCTGAAAACCTGGGCACCACCAACTCAGGAAGGGTGATTTGCACACCCGGGCAGCACACCTTTGCTGTGGAGGAAGTCGAGAGGCACAGCCACCTCGGGTGAAGCTAAGTCGGATGACAGTCCCAGGGGCCACAGCAGGGCTGCCGGACCTCTTGCCCAGCTCCCCACCGCACGGCACTGGTCCTGGCATTGCTCCTTACCCCAGTGCAGAGTTGGTACTTCCAGCTGCCAGCATTGCAAACCCCTGCGCATCCCTCCCGAGACCTGATAAATAAGGTTTGTCACAGCTACTGGAGGTTCTCACTGCTAAAGAGGAGGTTAGGAGAGGGCTTCCTACTACTGTAATCCGAAGCAAAACTCATTTTCCCTCAGTGATATTTCATAAACAACAGAAAATGAATACATGTATGGGAGTGTGTGGATATATTCTCCAAACAACAGAAAGGCCTTACAAGGCAAACACGTTCACTAAAGGCACCAGGTGATTGCAAAAGTAAATCTCCTAAATATATGCTCTAAAGTATTAGCCAACTGTGAAATATTTGTATTCAGTGTCAAAACATCTATGTCACACAAAGCGAAGAGACTGACAGGAAAAAGGCCAGGATTTATGTTAGCTGGGGTCTATCTGTCATGGAGATAGGAAAGCTGAGAGAGAGTCCTTTTATTAAAATCACTCTCCCGCTGCAGATATTGATCTAAGCAGCTAAGGTTGAATAGCAAAGTGCATCCCCATCTCTCACAAAGTTACTCACTGGTACAGCAGTAAAGGACTGGGGTAAATGCCCTCACAACCCCAGCAAGTGGCACCCCAAAAGGAAGCGGGCAGGGAACAAGGGGCACCGGTATAAACAGCATCCCGCGACGCAATGACACGCTGCCTTCCAGGAACCAGAACGTCCCCCTCAACTCCACTTTCCAAATTTTCAGGAAGACTATTTTACTCCCCAAATCACTAACGCAGGTTGCCATTACTCCCAGATTGAGTTCACCATTAAAACAATACAGAGAAACACTGTGCTGACTGCATTGCTTGCATTCCCATTTTAAGGAGCAAAAAAATGCCATTTGAAAAGGATCCTTCCCCTAAATCTGCTTCAGCATTTTCAATTTTGCCTCTAAGCAGTAGTAGCTTTGATCCAGTCTCCTGCCCCAGTTTGGGCTGACCCTTCCCTGGCAGCTCTCCCTTGGCTCCTGGAGGACCCGGATCTTGGCTGCATTTCCCCTTGCAAACCCCAGCTTGTGACTGCAGTCAATGGCCTCGAGTATTACACCTAAAGACAAAATGAAGCAAAGCAACTTCTGCATACTACAGACTTTCTACATTCCTGCATCCTTACACAGGTATGTCATTTTATAGCACTTCTGATCCTCCCCACAGAAGCTTCTGCCTTTGGCGATATTGAAAAATTCCTTGCATGAGCCAGAAATTACAGGATATTAAAACGCTGGCAGCAGATTCTCCAAAGGCATTGTCAGAAGGAGGTAAGGTTGGTCCAAAGCCTTTCTCCAGAGCAATGGGCTTTCACTGGATTCTCCATCCTGTTGTTTCAAAGCTCTTGGAGGAAACGAGCTCCAAACCTATGGGCCCAAACAGCCGCGGGAAACCACAAAAGCAGCTTACAATAAAACCCCTGTAAAGTTATTAAGAACACAGATATGTCTTGAATGCACAGAAAATCCTCTGTCTTACCAGCACTCATCCATATCCCACTGTGACTGTAATCCAAGGAAGAGCATACGCCATGCACGGCCCCGCTGGAGGACTGCGATAAAACAAAACAGGATGCAGAGGCACGCAAAGCAAAATCCTGGGTCTGGCACCAGCCCCACAGCTCTGCCTGAGCACTGGGAGCAGTTCTCATTTCACTCCCCATTACTGTTGGATTTCCCACCTGGATAGCAACCCTGACTACACATGCTGATTTTTGGGACCATTAGCAATGTAGATAGTTAAAGTCCTGGTTAAGTCTTTGCAGTGTTTAGGTCTGTGGGAAGAAGTCAGCTTTCACTTAGGTTTCCCCACTGAACTCCAGAGGTGCAGGCTGTTGCCTCCAGCAAGATTTGTGTCCCCATCCTGCAAACACGCATGAACATATATCATTTCAAGTGTGTGTGCAGTCTCACTAAGTCAGGGAGTTTTCCCATGGCGAAATTTAAGCACAAGCCGCAAAGTTTCAGGACAGAGACGTGTGAGGCCACCCGGCCTTTTAGCTGCTTCAGAAAAAGCTCCATGGCTTTACAGATTCACCACTATTAGTTCAGGGGTATCTGCGCCTTTTTTCTCTGAACCCAATCTTTAACCTGCACTTTGCATTGCTCTCACAAGCAACCAATATTACACTAACCAGACTCCCAAAGCAATATGTGCTCTCCAACTCTCATAGGAGCAACCACACAGGCCTAGTTCTCCAGTTCAGACATCATTAAGTTATCAATTTATAGCTGCCTCTCAGGGAACAGCACATGAAAACATGAATCCTTCCTTTCTAATAACAGCTTTTTTTTTGCCCCCCACCCAAAACATGCAGAACAAAAGCTTCTGTCTTCTCTCAGATTCCTTTACTTAATTCAACATTTTATTTTTGGAATGACAACAGCCTCGAGCAACTCCATTAATTTGTAACGGAGTAAAAGAGCTTTGCATTCCTGGGGTGATTGCTGACCTCCCCCCCTGCTCCCTTGCTTATTGAAACAGTCCTGCTCAAGCACATCCCGGTATCAGAACAAAGCGTAATTTTTCACGCTTGAAGGCATTATTTTACGTTATGAATACACATTTGATATATTTTACAAATTCATGGCAGATGCTGTCAGAAAGGACAAAATAACCATCCCTCGGTACCGCTCTTCTCTTACTACAATGATCAAAGGCTGCAGCTTGTCATTCACACGTGAAGAACGGCTCCGCTTGGGGAGAGGAGAAGGAGCCTGCAGCCTCACGCAGGACTTCTTGGGTGTTTGTTTCTCTGTCTGTTGCCGATTAGCAATTTAGAGTTCAGTTTTCTAAGCATAAGGAAAATTCCCAATAGCTCTGGAGGAGGCAGTTCAAGGAGATCTTGTCAAAATATTGGTGTGTGAAGTGAAACCTTATTATGGCTTTCATACTGCGATGCACCAAATACAGTTATCTTGCTCACAGACAATTATTAACTTATAGGCAAAGAATAAAAACTCTCAAGCAAAAAACCAAAGTTGGATGAGGTCATACTTGCTGTGTGGTTCACTTGTGTTAATATATTAAGGCAATAAAAGATAATGAGCATTAGCTGACAGCATTTTCAAACTCTTGAAGAGTCAAGAAAAGTAAATTAGATCAGATTTGAGATTGCCTGAGAAGGCAAAAAGCTGGATCTAATTCTTTTCTCAATGATAGGGCAATTACAAAATTGAGAAAGAGTCACAGGACATCACTATCATAGCCTAACCCTGCATGCTAGTTAGTATACTCAGATCATCAACATGATGATTAGTTTAGGATGATGATTAGTTTAGGATTAGTTTAGGCCAGTGCCTCGACCAGAGCAGAAAGCGCTTACCTACCAGGATAAACTACCCCAAGGGCGTGAATTGGATGCACACTAATTTATAGCAGTATTTCTCAACTTGCCCTATTACCTCCAAATTGAAACAATTCACTGATAGCAATCTGTAGCAGCTTGGGAAGAAGACTGAGGATTGAGATATCTGGAAAGTCTGGGAACAACCTTTCCACACCAGGAGTGTTTATGCATAGGGCTAGCCTGTAGTAGCAGTTGTCAGTTACTTCAGGGAAAATGAGCCATTTAAGAAACAGGAACTGAATTTAGACCAGTAATAATTTAGTGCAGAGGTTAGAAATACAAACAGCTGCCCCCTGCTCCTCTGGGCCACTTCTTACATTAACACAAGTCCGCAGGCCCAGTTTCTGGCTGGAGTAAGACCCCATAAATCCAGTGTGACCTCATCAACCCCAGTCTCATCTATGTGCCTCTGAACGCAGAGCCTGTCTCGCTCCTGCCAAAGACAGCAGGATTGCTGCCACCCCAGACGCTGCAAACTCACACCTACAACTGCCTCAGCTCACCAGGGAGCCAGCCCAGGGTTTTGCACATGTGTGACAGACAGCAGTCACGCATGGGAACAGCCCAGCATTTGTGCATGCTGAGGATGCAGCTCCACCACAGCTCTATGTCAGCATTTACCCAGCCAAAGCTGCCATAACAGGCAGTGAGAGGGAGCAGCAAAAAAGCCATGTTCACCTTCTGCTTAGTGGCATCTCCTATAAACCTTTGTGTGGAAACATCACAAGTGCAGTTCAAGTTTGAGTCAATTCAAGTTCAAGTCATATCTTATTATATCCAGTACTGCTCACCTACCTATAGCCTAGAGAATAAAATTCTGCAGAAACTCAGCATACAGGTCACTTCAGCACTCAGCTTTGTCTGGCGTTTATAACTACAGCTGAGCACATAATTCACACTGCATAATTTATCCATGGGATTTAGCCCATGGAACACCCAAAGCAGATAACAATTTCTTCATACTTATTTATTTTTTAGAAAATTCAGTCAACAACTTCTCCGCTTCTTCTGAACTCTACAAAAAGATTATGAACCTCTGGCTACATTCTTCCAGGGCTTCAGCTCTTGGCTAGCTGTAATCAGTCAGATTAATTCACCTCTTTTTCAGTCTTCTACCTTCAACTATTCTTGTTTCCTGAGCGGAGGAAAATGTGTGCAAGCACTAAATCTCAAACATGCTATTCTAACATTTGGATTCCATTATCCTACAGATAACATATAATCCTATAATGATATATAATAAATTAACATTTAATCTCATATTAGAGAGTTCAAAGGGATCACAGCCAGCTGGTGCTAAAATAAGCATTTGCTAGAGGCTGCAAGAGTGGCAGCCGAAGATGAGAAGTGAGTGAGATCTAAGCTGCTCTGACGCTTTGGCTTGGCAAGACTGGTTGGCAAGGAAAGGATCAAATAAATCCCTGATATGAAGGGGACCATCTCCAAAATCAACCAACCTGTGCCCTTTCGCTGTGAATGTAGCCCTCACAGTCCATCCAGCGTGGAGGAAGGGAAGATTTCCCACCTAACAAGAGCTAACAAGCAGGAAGGTCACGCAGTGCTGCACAGGGGACTTAATTCAGTGCTTGATTCGTCCCCTGTTTGTCAAGGTGCAGAGATCTGACGAGGCTGGGAACAAGCATCCAACCCGGGGTTGAGCTCTCTCCAGCTGCAGAGATCCACAGCCACCCCCTTTTTTTCCTCTGGCCCTACTTTATGCACATGCAGAACTGATGAAAGGATGTAGAGTTTCAACACAGAGAAGCCAAAAATCATTTGTCATTTTGTTCCCCTTTCACACATCTTTATAGATAGCGCTAATACACCGACCACTGCACAATCTTCATTAATAACGACAGCTATTAATAAAGTTTTCTCCATAGAGGCTTCCTTAATAAATGCACATAGTGACTCTGGTGAGGATGATTCATTTCTCTTGAAGACAGGCGCAATTAAAAGCCCCCGGCAGGAAGACGCAGCCTCCCGAGCTGCACGAGGCAGTAACCATCACCAAGGGCTGCTAACCGAAAGAGCACAGATAAATCCCTGACTTGCCAAGTCCCTCCGACTTCTACCAAGCCGAGATTTCACTGTTAGAGTAAGGGGATAAGAATTGGCTTTATCTTCCCAGATGCTCCGTATGCCGCCTCCGTTGTCCCAGCTATGTCCTATCGCATGGTACGTTTTTCTGGAAATTCGCAGACCCAGTGCTTAATCTTTGCTCATGGGCAGCAGCAGCAAAAAAACTATTGACATCAGTCAGATTCAGGTCCTTCCTCTGAATCCAAAGACACACTTCATTGCTCCATCTCAGACTGGAATACACTTTAAAAAAAAAACAGTCAGGTAGCCAAGAAAGCCAAGAATCCATCACAGACACAGACAGTATTTTAAAAAAATACTGCCAAACCTCTTTGCTAGTTTTCAGTGAAGACACATCAACCTTACTGCCAAATTAGCTAGAAAGTAAAGGTAGTTAAAAAAAATCAAGAAAAAGGAAAGAGAGAAACTTAGACAGGATAGCCAATAAAAATAAACAGTGAGCGAATTTCACAACTCCGGACACTGACCACAGTTCTGTTTCTGAAGAAAACTTAATAAATAAAAATAACAAAAAAATCTGAAGCATTATGAAGTTATCTTTGCTTTAGCACGTAACACACATTTCTATTACCCTTTCTGGATTAGCCAAATGAAGATCAATGTATCTATAAAACTCAATGACATGTTAATGCAAACCTTAAAAAAGATAAAATGCCTTTTATCTCAGTCTTAGGAAAACCTAATAAAGAATTAACAGTCCATGAAGCCATGGAATTTCACTCAAGGCTTTACTTTATGCCAGGACTTCCTACTCCATTAATTTTTAACAGACAGGTTTCCCCAGGCTTTGGGACATGTCAGTACAATTGTACATTGTCACTAAAATTGGTCCTATATTTTCCTTCGGAGCTGGGATAGGAACCTCGCTGTAGTATGTGGATTTAAAATATAGACAACACCCACAATGGATCAGAAATGTAAATCTGGAGCAACTGTTAAGATAAACATGCAAAAAATGGTAGACTAATATTGATTTTGATAATGATCTGACAATTAATGAATTTATGAGCTAAAACTTTCACCTGCAGGATGAGCACTTTGGATCAGAGCTCATTTGTAACATCAGCATTTCAAATTTATATCAGAAGCAACTGCCAGGAATCTACTAACGCAACACGAGATGTTGAATCTTTAAAGGGATGCAGTCAAATACTAGTCTAGGATTTCGTTCAAGATTGGTTCTCAGAATTAACAAGCCTTCAGCAACTGCCATGGGCCGTGCTGGGAGGCTGGGATCCATAAAGCCAGACACTCCCAAGCTCGGTGGGAAACTGGTCTCATACAAGTTCCCAGCTATATTTACTTGTGCTGACAAATACATGGCAGCAAGACCAGAAATTTCAAATGCCAGTACTTCAAAAACCAAATTAAATCCAATACTTCTGCACACATTTAGAAGTTCCCTGCTCTCAAAAGGGCCTGAATACCTGCAGCCCCCACTGACATTAAAGGAAATGCAGATGCTTCCCAATTCTCCTAATTGGGGTGGGCTTGACTTGTATGCCAAGGAAAGGGCCCACTCCTTTTAGACACCCATAGGTGAAGTGAGGCCAAGTGCCCAACTGCAGCAGGATGCTTTTCTAGGGGGAATGTGCCAATAGCAGGAGAGGCACAACACACAGCCCGAGCTCATACACTCTTCAAGGCTGACAGGTTTGGGCTTGTGAATCAGCACAGGGAGAAAAGAGACAGCAGCAGGTGGGGAGAAGAGTCCTGAGGAAAAGCAGGAGGCAACAGTCCAGGAGAGCACGACGGGAAGAGCAGTGAGCAAAGAGGAGGCAGCAGGAACAGGAATGAAGCTTGACTATACAAAGATCGAAAACTTGCTATTTCCAATAAAAAAAAAAAAAAACAAATCCAACAAACAAAAATAACCAACAATCATTGGTCCAAAAAGCTAAAAGCCACTTTGAAGCCTTTCCCTTCTCCCTGGGATGAAGATGTTCTGCCCTTAACCCACCTGGGTCAGGTAGGGAGAAAGGCTTTCCTGCCTCGGAGGTCCCACCAGCACAGCATCCTCCCCGGGAGCTAAAGCTCCTCAGAGAACGCCAGTCTTGAGCACTATTTACACCAGTTCACCTGGGACCATCCTCACCTCCCTTTCCACCTCTGCTTCTCCCCCTGCTTTGGGAGAACAGCTGCTTCTCCCAGGCATGCTGAGATTAATTATTCTTGGTTCCTCTCCTGCACAGTGCCTTGATCTAGAAAATTTATTTAGATAACTTCTCAGGCAGCATTTTTATCTGCTGGCTTCAACATCTGCCTGAGCATAAAAATCAACACCTGACTGATGGCAAACATCATGCCAGTTGGGTGGAGACTGTCTTCTGCAAACTTTATTACCCTTATTCTGATGGACTTGGACTTCATGGCAAGAAGTCCGAGTCTCTCCCCTGCTTCCCACTTGAGGCACAAGCACAGATCTCAGCCAGAGTGAGAAACCAGGCATGGAACAACAAGAGAAGAAGAGGACACACTCTCCCATCACTACACGGGGACCATGTTGTGTTCAGCCCTGAAGCACAACCACTGCCTGATCCATACCACTGTTCTGCCAGTCAGATGCATCAGCGAAGAGATAAGACACAAAAACTTAATTTGGGACAAGAAGAACGAACACCAAACCCCCCAGGTAGGGAAATCCCCACCAAGACCCCCACTTCTACAGTCCCACCCCAAGCAGCGTGGCCATGCAGGCACCCTCACCACCTACACGGTCTCGTCTCCACGTTTCAGCGCAGGGTAAGGAGTTGAATGACTCGGTTGTCCTGTCGTGAGAGTACAGAAACAAGGCTTACGTACCAAGCCACAGGCATTTCTGCCTCTACATACAAATGCTGGATATGGAATAACAGCCCCAGATGCATCCTGCACTGCAAATCCATTTGTTGGCAAAAAAACTTATTTTGCCATTTTTACTCACCCAACATCTCATACACACCAAGTACATTTGGATCACCAAGGTGGGATGCTAAATTACTCAACAGGAAGCACTGCGTCCCAAAAGCAGCCTATTCCAGATCTATTCCTGGCTAATCTTCAAGGAATGCTCTGCCACTCTTATTCATACAGAAAATTTGTAAGAACTGCAAACAAAAGAAAATACCGCTCTGTACAGTGGGCTTCAGACCAGCACCCTTTGTTGCCTGACATGGAAAATTCGATCACCAGACCCCAAAAATCTGCCAAGAGTCCCTTCTGAGAGCCACTACTTTTAAGAATTCTTATAGAAACTTGCTGCAAGGTTTGAAAAAGCAAGAGTAGAAAAATAAAGACTTAATAAAAAGCAAAAATCCTAGCCCCTACCTTTCAAACACACCCTTTGAACCTCGCCATCTCCACTGAATTTTAGATGAAACTTAGAGCCAAATATTTATAGGCACCAGATTATAAATGAACCTCCCTTTTGATATCACCGTCCTAGCCTTCAGTTCAAGGCTGGGCGAGACAGAAACATGAAGACGGAGGGTGAATTAGCTCAAGAGGGGGAACTTGTCAATCAAAGCTGCTAATGCAAGACCACAACAAAACTCCGGTTTAACCTCAGCAGTGACCACCCGTCATAATGTGGCACTTTGACTGCTTGTCAGCAGCCTGCTTTGAAGAACAAGGATGCTGCAGAAGTCTTTCTGAAACTCAGCAAGGAAAAATGCACCTGTCTGCTAGGCAACCATCAAGGCTTCCCAAAGTCTGTAACCAAAAGAATTCTCAACAAGTTCCAAGTAAGTTATGGAGAAGAAAAATTACAGTACAAAGGATTAATACAGATACAGGCTCCACAATGCTCCCCTATGTGCCTGGCACATCGTTTCTCCAAAAAATAGAGCACTTCTCACATAACCACATCTCACCAGGGCACAAGACCGCACATGCAGAGATCCTGTGTCTTCCCTCACCCCAAGCTCCAAGAACACCAGGCTGTCGAACACACTCTGAGAGAGGCTCTACAGCATAGTTCGGAAAGCATCAAATTTAAAGCAACTCAATCCAGGAATGCAAGGTCCATATGGTAGGGAGCTCTCCAGGACATGTCCACAGAAACTGGAGGCATCTGTGAGGGTATGGATGATAGCCCAGAAGAGGTATCATTCTTCCTCTTCTTCTTGGCGCATGTCTGGATTTATTGGGTTTCATCTCTTCACACCAGGAGGGGTGCAGATGTTTAACTGGACCCCTGACATGGACTACAAGTAGGTTTTGTCTCAACCAATTTATTTACACCCATACAGCCCTAGAGCTCACCCTGTCTTCCCCGTAACACTAGTGTCTTTGAGGCCTGTTGTCTGAACATAAATAAGTGCAGGATTCGCAAGAGATTATCATATTTTAAACAGAATGTGTTTGCAGTTTTCTTCAGGAGTGTTAGTTTTCAGAAATGCAGTGTATTTATTCATGCAGTTAATTGGATAGATTGTAATAAAAACAAAAATATCCGTTCCTTCTTCTAAGTGTAGGAGTAAAAAGGAAAAATACAATTTTAACTGATCAACAGCCTTATCTTACCCTTTCCTGAATGTTTAATCACGTTTCCAGCATATACAGCTTGCAACAAAGACCCAAACTAGTTAATTTTCCAAAAGCAAGAAGCGTTACAAAACCTGTAAAGCAAATAAGCCAATCTTCACCTTCTGAATGTAAAGATATCCCACAACAGCAGGAAATTAAGTCCTGGGAAGTCTGGGCTCCTGACAGTACTGCTGTTGGAGCAAGCATCAAGGTGCTCGGGCGATTGGAGTAGCAGTGGGGAACGGAGGCAGTGAAGGTTGAATTCGTGCCCTACCACAGACCTGCGTAATCCCCACCTCTGGGACTGTGCCTATGATGCCTCCAACAGCGTAGCCCACACCAGCTTCAAACCTTGTCATTTTATCAATGAGAACCAGAAATGTGTGAAGACCAGCTTTCACTGCACCTCATTATGTTTTTAGCATAAACTAAAAATCAATTGTGTCTTGTTAATAAAATTCCACCACAACAAGCCAATTAGTGAGACTCATTAATTTTTTATGCATGTTACTAATGCGCATGAAGCAAGCTGACCTTTCAGTGACTAGTGTAGCACACATTACACACTTCATGTTTTCTGCCTTCTCTTCTTTGATTTGCAGTAGTTGTAATGCGTTTTCCAAAAAGCAAAGCCCGGATTTTCAGTGAAGCTCAGAGCTGGCTTCTCCCTTCTGTCATGTAATTCCTGATCATGCCTGCCTAGTCCAGCGGGGCCAAAGGATCAGGGAAGCACAAAGACACCTCCAAGCTATTTCCACCTGCAGAACAGAGGCAAGCAAAGCCTGGCCACACGTGAGGGTATGTGGAAACACAGGGAGTCGGTGGTTACCGAGAAAGACTATCTCTGCACGGACTGAGGATGCGCAGTCCCTGTCCTGCTCGCCCCTGAGACGATGACAGTTTTCCATCCTACTCAAATACTCAAAGCAAGGGATACTCACTGGTGGTTTCATAACAAATAGCCCAAACACCAGTCAGTCCACCCTAAAACTGGCCTCAGTGTGGCCCAAAACACTGGATGTGCCACTAATGGATGTATGCGGCCATTAAGTCAGTAAAGCAGAAATAAAAGAATTTAGGAATAAAATGAAACTTCTGCTTAAGTAAGGACTCCAGGATCAGGCATTAAATCAGCCTGGTATCTCTCTCCAGTGTCACTGCACACCTATTTTCTCCTTGTAAAGCACAGTATTGATTTTTAAATGTTTTCATTCACACTTAGAAGCTTTCCAAGATTGAACTTTATTCTTCAATATTATCCACTGAACAGTGAAACACTGGAACAGATTGCCTGGGAGCACTACCGGGTGTTCATCACTGAGAGTCCATAAGGACAGGCTATCTGCAAGGAATTTCATAGGTAGAGCTGAGCTTTCCTTGGGACACAGGCATGGACTAGACGACCCTTCATGTTCCCTCCAGCCCTATTTCTCTATGAGCAGTCAAGCCCCCTCTGCACCTGAAACAACCAAGAAAGTTATCTCAGAGCTTATCTGTAAATCATACTCTGAATTTCTCAGATCTTACCAGTCACCACAATATATTGTACAAAAAGAGCAGCAAGTTTTCAGAACTGAACACACATCTACAACAGTATTTCCTGAGTCCAATATAGTCTTCTCCTGATACTGGCCTGTTCACTCAAGACTGGAAATACATGTACACCTATTTACCCATGCACAGTTCTGAGACTCTATTATGACAAAATGACCAACTTCTAAAATTGGCTACTAAAGTGTTATTAAATGCAGCAGTCTAATGTGCAGTTACAAAATGCAACAGCACTGCCATTCCCTCGCAGAGAGAGATGGGACAGGAGATAATAGTGCAGTCTTTGCCTACGGGCAAAGGGGAGAAAAATGTTGAGCAGGAGACCCATGCCACCTGCAACTCTTGCAAGGTCAGCGTGGTTCACTGTGCGCATCAGTGCAGTGTGGCACATCGGCTCTTGGACTTCCTGCACCTTTAAAGGCTGGATTTACTGTGGGAAGGTGCTGCCTGATGACGCCCCGATGACACACCTCTTTTTCACTAACCACTTTGACCACAGATGACGAAACCTGGAGTGCCTTCCAGATAACTTTACCTACAGTCAGACATCCACAGGCAGAGAGATAACATGGATACAACCCTCCTTCTGACCCCGCAGAAGAAATGAACCCTGCTCTCCTCGAGTCAAGGCTCAGGTTGATTCAATACTTCACAAGACAGAGCTGAGCCCACACCATTCAACCCCTCTGCCATGGGACACATTCCCTTGTGGTCACACACAAGCTGCTTTTTTTTTTTTTTAAAAGGGGTTTAAGTTTTTTTCTAAACTCAACCCCTACACTGCTACAACCTGATGAGTTTTGCACCAAAATTCCTCCCCTTGTTACTTCTCCAATGCACGATATAGCAAAAGCGTCCTTGCCCTTCCAGCAGATTGCAGAAAACCTGTGAGTTTTGGCCCTGACTCTCTCCAACTGTAGCTACCAGGACCTGGTACTAACACAGCTGCGAGTCAGATTTGGCCCTTGCCACCAGATTTTTAGGGGCTCTCAGCCAGCACACCAGAGAAAGAAACAAGCCCAGGCAGGTTTTCAGAATGGTGGCACATGCAAGGGCTAAGAGTCCTCTGAAAAACAGTCCACAGCCACCACAAAGGAGGGGACTAATTCAACAGCTTTTTGCCACCCATGGTGGGTACCAAGCCCTTGAGAAACCCAACCCATATTCACCATGGCTATCAGTCATGTTTGGTGGGTTAATTTGTTAAAATACAGCAAAATGGCAAGAAGCATTATCCAAGCGACAAGTGCTTATGCATATTTTATGAAGCATCTTCAACCACAGTTCAATGTATCCAAGAATACTTCTGAAAAATGGCAGATTCTGGAGGGGATTTGGAGAGGAAATAACATATAGAATAGGAGGACAGATGTTGCTAATTTATGATGCAAAGGCCTTTACTGAAAGTGCACATTTTGCTTAAGATTCTCTACAAACGCTATTTTAATGCTGATTTCCTCCTCTTTAGAATTTCACAAACTCTTCTCTGTAAGAACTTCAGCTTGGCTCAGAAGTTTAGCTTTGATCAAAAGCAGCATCTGTAACTAGCAATTAAACTGGGGCTTCAGCATTGTGTATGTTGTTAAAGCATATCCACTTTTTAACAACGCCGCATGGCAAAACATGGCTAAGCTGTATGTTGGGAACGTGAGAGTGCTTTTTCCCCTTCTGCCTTCCACTCTTGCCAGAGTTCTTGGGACTTTTTGACCTAGGACTAAACTCAGAACAGCAACAGAGTGGGAACCAGTGAGATGGATGGTTCCTAATACCCAATGAGGTCAGAAAACAGAAGCGAGATCATCTCTTGAAAAAAGAAGAAAAAAAAAGAGGCAGGATATATTGGCCCAAGTGCTTCATCAGTCACTCTCAATGCCTCATGCACCATCACACAACCTTGCTTTTTCTATCAACATTGAAGAGCATTTTGAACATGAGTCACTTGGTTCTCCTCTCCTCCCGTCCCGCTCTACCCCAAAAGTTTGAAATAAAAATGAAGACGCATCTCATGTCCCACATGCAGGAGCCTACACAGATTTTTTTCTGCTTACCAGCCCCTCCACACGGACATGTGGCTTCATTGCTCCTCTGCAGCTCTCCAAAGACAACACACGCTACAGAGCAGATTATTTTCTGCAAGGCTGCTATACCGCCAGGGGGATCTGTGAAATCCTCCTTGTATGTAAATATCAGTTAAAAATAAAAAAGGAGAACCATGCGCCGACTTCTCCTTCTGGCATTCATTTCAGACACTGCTGGATCATGCCAAAGTGCAAATGAATGGCAGATACAATCGTGTGCAGATGCTGCACTGAAAAACCTGACATCGATCCAGGACTCTCACTCTATTGCAGGGCAGCTTTTGCTCCTAAATTAAGGCTGCACCATTATTATACACAAGGTGACATTTAACAAAAACAAACAAACAAAAAAAATGAAAAAAACACACCAAACCAAACAACCTTAAGGTTACGTAAGTCAGCCATCAAAAACTTTACAAATTAGGGTTCCCTGTACAACCATGTTGGGGATGGGAGCACCAGGGGTTGTCACAGCTCCAACGGGAGGACATGGCCGAGGGCTGCACAGCTGCTTGGCTTCACATTATGGTACAGTCTAGATACAATTAAAGACTTTTTCCACCAACCTCGCTCAGGGTGAGGCAAATCGGGTGCTCACTCAGGGAGCTGCAAGTCACTGCTTCGCTCGCTCCTCGCCCGTCAGTGCTTTGTTTCCAGCACATTGTTCGGGCTGCCCTGAGCACAAGGCAGCTGATTTCTTCATTGCTTTGCTTTCACCACATTGCATCCCAGAGCTCAGCTAACCTTATTGGATCTTCCTTACACAGCTCTGAGTGAGGCTTCTGCTCAACTCCACAGCTGGAACAAGGCAAAAGCCCAAAACCTCATCCACCATCCCAGGCACATGATTTCGGGTGCCTCAAACCCAGCTCTCTACTTCCAATGCACAACAGCATGTGTTCAGATCACAGCTGCTTTGCGCTTCACTTCCAAGGGTGCCTCTCAGCTTGCCTGCAAATTGGGACTGCCGAAATGGAACGCCAGAGAACAAGGAAAGGCAACCAGAGATCCCCGTGGCAGCGTGGGCTGCACTGATTTCCTTGGCACCGCACATCAAATCCATGGTGAAGGCAGGGAGAGACGTTTCATAATTCAGTAGCAATCTCTCCGCCCATGGATCGTTCCAGCCCAAATGATTAACTACCATAAGAGTTAAAAGCTGCTAAAAGCCAGATCCTGAAAAGGCGGGTGGGGGTAATTATAAGCAGTGCTGATGTCTGGGTTACCAAAAGCAAAGGGGACTTCTGCTGCTCCATTAGTGCTTCCTGGGACGATGCGCTGTCCATCACCACATCACACAGTCACAGCCACATGGCCACAAGCACACCCCTCTGAAGGAGGCTCCGTGTACGCCCTACACCAATTCAAACCAGTTGTTGCTGCCCCAGTCCCCGTGCTGCTATGGGTCCTCCCAGTGGCAGATAGCCTTGGGCAGGGTCTCAACGCCACCAGGCACAGGGCTGCGCTGCAGGCACCCGGCCAGATCCAGCACAGCCCCTCGGCAGCTCAGGGCTGCTCTGAGCTTAGCCATACTTCACACTCACATATTCCCACAGCGCTTTGGGAGGAGAGCGATTACCCTGCAGAACACTATCTCACCCATCCCAAGCAGAATTTATTTACCTTTTTTTTGTTTTAATCTGATAAGTTGAAATTTCAGTACACTTGTCTGCAAAAACACTGCATTACAAAGACATATAACAAATACCAATTGTTTATAGTCTAGGTTATTTATTCCCAGTGTATCTTCCTGCCTTTTACTGGCCACGTCTTTTATCAGCAATAACCAAGTACCTTTCAAGTTGACAACCTGTTTGGTTTACGGCAGGAAAATGCATCCAAGTGCCTTTCAGGCCTGCTCTTGCTGCACAGAATTCAAATAGCTCGATGAACATTGTTCTTGCAAAGTTTAGTTTTGATGTGATTCACATTTTTGGTTTGTTTTCTGTTAATCGCTATTGTCTTAGGATGGGCTTCTTAAGGCCAAGCAAACTTCTCAAAATCAACAGTCAGTGCTAGAACAAGTCTCCCAGTCCACATATTGCCCAAAATTATAGTGTCTAAAAAGAAGAATAATCATAATCAAGGTCCAAGAAATTTCGAGATGATAGGCCATTTCTAGTTAGCATTAAAAGGAGCTGGGCTTCAAGGATATAGGAAGAAAATCAGCTAATGAGAAGTGACAAAAGAAAAGAAAATAGTTAGAGGCTGACTTGCGGGGCAGCTTGCAGGGACACCGGGACTGCTGGGACACACACAACTACAAGATTTCAGAGCGAGAGAAGAAAGCCCGAAAAAACAGAGACCACGTGTGCAAAGTAACAGGGAAGAAGCCTGACGCTCAGAGCTGGACCCCAAACTTGCCATGTCCGTTGAACCACGGAGAAGATGGTTTTGCTTACACGTATGGAGGAACCACAGCAGTGGAGCGAAGCCAACTGGCTCCATGGGGTGTGCGGCCACCTCCCATCCCCACTCCCCTCCCGCACCCAGGTACCGCCGGCAGGAGTGTGCCCTCCTCCTCCCTCCATCTCCTCACAGCCGGCTTGCTTCACATGGCTCTTCCCATCATTTATTTCCTTTTTAAAGGGCTGATTCACGAGCAATAATCAGGCTTTTGTGTTTTAATGTTTTGATTGTACTCAGTCCCCCGCTCTCCCCGCAACCCCCCTCCAGGTTCACGGCAGTGACACCTTCCCTTCAGATTCCCTCTCCAAGAGCCTTCATATCTCTCCCTAATTGAATTGTTGTCATGGAAATCATTCCTCCTCTCCATCTTACTGAAAAGCTTTGAAAAAAAAACCAGCCCCCTGCTCTACCACTTTTCCAGCAATCAGCCACGCCACATCTCCTCCCCGAGCACGCCGCAGCCCCGGCAGCTCCTTCTGCCGGGCCGTGAAAGCCCACACGTGCCCCCCGCTGCCCTTCTCCCACAGCCGTGGGCTGACCCGACCAGAATATCTGGGCACCAACACAATATATCATTTTAATATATCATTAGGGTGATCACCAGATTTCCTACACCACTTTCCTTCTCAGACATGCAATACCCCTTCAGCTCAGGAGCCATTAGCTATCAAATGCAGCCACAGCCACCTGTTCTTCTCTGTCTATATATATAGAGATGTAAATCTGAAGTGTCAGGGCATTTTTCTTTAAAAAAGTTTCTGCTTACATAACAGGCAGTAATTTTGCAGTCAAGTTCTGTTTGTTTTTCCAGGCTGGAAAGTTAATTACTGAAAATCACCCTTGATGAACTTCCAAGACGAAGGCTGCTGGCTCCAGAAACGGAACAGGGCTGATCTGGCTCCAAAGAGAGAGGAAGAAATAACGGGGCTCAAAATATAATCCATTAAAGTGCTGCACTGGGTGCCCGAGCCCAGGCACTGGCAGCCGGGGGGGCTGCAGGGGCTCTGAGGAGAGGCGGGGGCGGGCAGAGCCGGTTCCAGCCGGTTCCAGCGGCCCCACCTCAGGGCAGAGCTGAGCCCCTCAGCGAGGCTGGTGGCGCCTCTGGGAGAGCACGTTTAGGAAAGGGGAAAACGCTGCACGGCGTGAGGAGAAAAGTGCGAGAAACAGCCCTGTCAGCACCCAGCTCCAAGCAGGGGTGGAGGTGCTGCCGGCGCCAGGGCAGAGAGTCCCCTGCAGCCATGACGGGGAGACCACGGGGGAGCAGGGGAAGGCTGCGAGGGGGAAGGAGCAGAGAGGAGCTGGTAGGGACTGACCACAACCCCCCTTCCCCGTCCCCCTGTGCTGCTCAGTGGACGGAGGAGACAGAGGAGTTGGGAATGAAGGAATGAAGCGCAGGCAATAAAAAGTGAGGGTTATCCTCACAGCCAGCGTTTGAAGCAAAGACTTGGGGCACAACAAAGCTCAAACCATCCACAGCGATGCCTTGCAGGGAACAGCTCCACTCAACAGCTCTGACATCAGTCATATTTACTAAAAACCTGCACCAGGGCTGGACGAAGAGGATGTTAATGCCTCATCAATATATTACACCGGAGTATGCAAAGAAAAGCTGCTTTACGTGTGTCAGGAATCCCACCAGCGGCCCCAGCCACCCATGGACAGCAATCCCTACGCAGCCGTGCTCACCCCAGCCCCATGCCCTGCTGAAACGCACATCCTTCACTTGCAAATTCTGTGCTTTCCTCTGGTCACCTGCCCCTCCAGCCCAATCCCGAAAAAAACCACCGGGAGAAGACTCCTCAGTTAAAACAGCAAATCATTCAACCGCTCTGATACTGGTGACAGCAACCAAACCCAGGCCACCTTCAAGTTTATTTGACTGATAAAAAGGCAAAACCAGAGGTCAGTGTGAGGCCAAGGACAGCTTTCAGCACTTCGTAATAGACAGGGCCTGCACAGAGGACCAGGATTAAAATACCCTAATTCCCAGATAGGAAGACACAAGCAGGCATTCAGCCATGACTAATACCCCAAATATTCTCAAGACGGAAAACAAGAAATCTGCTCCATGATCATTCACTGACAGAGTCCCATAAAGCCACTAATTAGAATGGTGTTTACAGTCTATATTTCATTTCATGTGATGTTTTTACTCTGATTAGTTATTCTATCACCTGCAGAGAGCTAGTTAGCTGAATGCAAAGATGTCATTGGACTTAATCAAGTAAAGTAGAATTTCATAGAGGGAATTCAGCCAGCTCTGTCCTGCCCAGTGCTGTTATCCTGTTAAAAACTTTTTTAAAAAATAAAGTTGAAAGCTAAGAAGAGTCAAACTAGGTCAGTGCTTAGAAGAGAGACACCTGCAAGAAAACGGGCGAGCTGCAGAAAAATCATGTATTACTGATCCTTTCTTCTGCATAAACACCCCAGCCGGACATCACGGCTTCTGGAGGAAATATAAAGCAAGGTTCAGTGCTCCTGCGGTCCCAGAATATACAGTGCATCTCCTAGGAGGAGCAATGCTCCTCCCAGCATCTTCTCACACCAAGCCATCTAGCCTACCTGAATTGCTCTGAGATTTCAAATAAGATTGGAAGGCTTTCTCTCCCTCCCAGCCAGGTCGTCAGCGGTCACAGTCTCTCACACTGTGCCTCGCTCCCCGACGAGCCCTCCCCAGGGCTGCTGGAGCAGCAGCATCACTTCACGCATCTTCCCTGCACACAGCCCTGCAGAGTGCCTTTTTATCATTACATGACATGCTGATTTTTGTCATGCTGATAGCCTACTGTAACCCCAGATCCTTTTCCTGAAGTGTTGCCTAGCCTGCTATTTGCCATCTGCAGCAATTCTTGCCCCAAGCTATCACTTGGCCCTTTTATCCTTTTTTTCCAGATCACCATTTCAATCTGTCCAGATTATTTTAAGAAAGCGTTCTGGTTCTTTTTCCCCGAGAATCTGCAGTCCCTCCCGACTTTATATCACCTGTCAGTTTAACAAACGTATCCTCCATTCCATTACCCAGATTGATAATGAAAATATTGAATAGAGATGGACAGGAGCCAGCCCTGCAGAGCCTCACAGATTTTCTGGGAATCCAAGATAAATGGGCTGGTCCATAAAGCCTTGACTCCTCTTTCCCCTCTGCTTTAAATACTGGTACTACTTATACTGTTATCTTTCTTCCAGGCAACTTCCACCTCGCACGCACACCCAAAGCACTCTCCCGCAGCACTCTGATGCTGCAGCCAGGTCTCTGGGGCATCTGAAGCTCCCAAAACCATACTGAAAATACCTAAAATTGCAGTCGATGGGGAGGTCTCCCCTCCATCAGAGGCATACGTGGGGCCTCTCACTCGCAGCGCCCTTGCCTTTTCCTGCTTAGCACTCACAGCCAGCATCCTAGTTGGCGAAAGACGCAAATATGCTTTTGCTTTAGAACAAAAATTGTTGCTTTTTTCCCCCATTTAGCTTCCTAATCACAGCTAGCCAAGCTTGAAAATGCTATCCTGCATTATGCAATAATCCACTGAGAGCAGGGTGATTTTGCATAAACTGTGTGCTGTAATGAAAAGCATTTCCCCCACTCTGCTAGGGGGCAAAGAAAAAAAAAAACCACAACAACCAACCCACACAAAACAAACAAAACCTCTGTCCTCTAAGAGATGTTCACTTCTACAAGCTATTTGTTCCATTTTAGTCACTCCTCTACTGACAATATTTCTGACAAAAGCAGAACAAAACCGGCTCAATTTGCAAAGAGGTGGGCTGTGTTCACCTCTAAAGAAGCCATACAGTTTTGCCCGAAATTCCACTAAAAAAATCCAGTAAAGGCTGCTTCTCCAACTGAGGGGCTGAGGTTTCTTTTTTGAAGGGAAAAGGCCATTATTTAGTTATTAGAGTGGAGAAATATCACTCTCTACAAGACAAAGAGGACTGAAAT